>NW_008584978.1:36322-54918 GCF_000691845.1 Merops nubicus
TGCCAGCCCAAGAAGGTAAAGATTTTTTTGTATAGTGAAGTGCCACAGCAATTTCAGTGCGATGTCATGTTTTACCTTCAGCATCTTGGGCATCAGAAGAAAGACTGTCACTTTTGCTATTCACTTCTTTTTTTCACATGCCAGCTTAAAAGGCAGATATTTTCATCAAAAGGCATTTCTAGTGTCTGGCTTAATTATTTGCTTTGGATCACTGCGTGTTCAACATGTAACAGCCAATTTGGTTATGTAAATACTGCAATGTATCCCAGTGGGTACAGTTCTGAAAAGACATCACTGCATATGCTATAAATGTTGACACATATGTATATATGGTCTCCAGAAATTCACTTAAGTTTCCAAGAATTTTTATCCATAGCTATTCTAGTAAGTGTTTTGAGCAGTCTCTGAAGTTACCACTCTACAAACATTACCAGTGGCACTTACATTTGTAACTTAAAAATAACATCACTTCAGACAGGACTGGAAACTGGAAGCAATAACCACAGAATATGAAGAAAAAAAAAAAAAAGGGGGAGAATTTTACAATAAAGACACAAGTAATTGCTTTTGTTTTTATTTTTTACCTTGTGGCAATGCCAATTCTCTCCTTCTCCAGCTTCTTCAATTTCTAGGTGAACTTTGAATATAGCATTGAATTTCTTATTTAGTTCTATTGAAGTCTCATAAATCTGGGCTTTTTGAAAAGATCCTTTGGGTAATATGACTGAAGTACAGGTACCTTTTTCACCACATACAGTTAGAGACATTTTAGAATTCATAGAACCGGAAGAAATATCACTAGTTGTGACAAAGACATCCCAAGTCCCTGGTGAAACAAAACAGTAGAAAAAAAATAATGGGTTTTCTCAATATCCAAAATAATACAGCAATTTGTAACAGGCTGAGTTTGTGAGTGACTAGCAATCCATTCCCACCTTTGCACTGAACTAAAATATTGGCATATAATGGCATTCACTAGTTATCATTGATTTAGTGAGAAGCAGATTTGACAACAGCCCTTCTGTAGTGATAGCTGACCCTTCAGAGATGGGCCAGTTCAATAGCACTATGCAGATAAGACTGTGCATGAATTGTTAGGCTCATAGTTCAGAAACAAGTTTCAGTCATACATAGTGTGTGTAGGTGACTCACAGAGGGGTGTAAAAGTGACCCAGACTTGGATCACCCTTGGTTCACTACCTATGCAGAGGCAGCCTATGGGAAGCCTTGTAGATAGCTCAGCCCCAAGTTGTCCATAAGCCATAGACCAAATAGGTCAATGGATGCATAATTCAAAGAACTACAACTTGAGCTGAGCCTTGAAATCCTTCAAGTAACATGCCCTGGGTCTCAATCCAAACCACTATTCAGTTGCCTGAGAAAGTAAAAAAAAAAAAAAAAAAAAAAAAAAAAAACTTGGGGAAAAAAAAAATCTGGAGGGTTTCAGCCCACAGCCTTGTGTATCCAGATAGGATAATCCACTCGGGCATAGTCTTGCCCACAGTCACATAAATCAGGGGATAAAAACCCTAAGGTCTGTATTAGAAATTAAGTCACCTCTCCAATGTTATATTATGCCATTACGGAGACTATCCTCCCTTGGCTGGGACACCAACCAAGGTCACTTTTCTGAGATCGAGCCCTTACCTGGAAGAGTAAGCAAATATTTAACATGCTATAAGTTTGTAACCATGGGTGATTAACTAACACATGCATAGTATTTACCATGTCTTTAGGTTGTTATAGTATATTCTTGCTTAGAAATTGTAATAGTGCATTATTCCTCTGCTTCCATGAAAACCTGCAACAGTGGTGTATAAACCTGTAAATGAAGCTCAAATGGATCATTTGCTTGAGCTATGCACTTAAACCTGAGTGAAACTCAAATGGATTCTTTGCTTGAGCCTTGCAGTCCAGTCTCTTTTCACCATAGACTTTAACATTCCATATTAAAGGCTTATGAAGAGCAGTGCCAATCTTGACATTTTTCCCTCATAAATGTTTCCCCTGATGATTTAAATTTATTTTTTTTTTCCTTACAAACCACCACTCAAAAGGAGTGTATTTTCTGCTAGATAGTACTGGTTATCAGGTTTGCCTTTGGTCAGAAAGGGTATTTTTTCATTTTAACTTTTTGAGAAGCTGCTTAAATCAGAATGTTAAAATTTGCTGCGTATATTCTATAACAAGCTGCTGGTGAGATAAAATGGTTCAGACTTTCAAATGTGATATTTTTAACACAGACCACCACAATTATCATGCCAGCAAAGTACAAAACTTTATCTGTTTCTTCTGTGAAAAAGCGATATTTGCTGAGATTAAAAATAGTCCTATGTAACAGCACATGGATTTGTCTACTTTACAGACACATAAAACTCTTAAAACCACCAGGTTTACTTAAAAAAAGGAAAAAAAACCCAACTAAAATTGTATTGAAGAAGAACAGTACCTCGTGTTCAAACTAAAGGTCTAGTTTGAAGCACTTGGTCTCTTAAATATTCTAATTGAATTGGCAGTCACCTGAAGGCTCAGAAGGACTGCAGACTGACCAGGTAGGCTCCCAAGTAAGTTCTGTTGCTCTATAAAGAACAAATATTTACTTAAACATCCAATCAATGAGACAGTTTTCAGGATCAGAAACTTGTACCCATCAAAAAAAAAAAAAAAAAAACAAAAAACCCAACCAAAAAACCCACCAACCACTGATTTATCTAGCTAACATTTTAATTCATGTTACTAGAATATGGGAAAAAATCAGGGCTAGCAAAACGTCTTTTCTGTTTTAAGAAATCATGACTCCTACAGAGAGGCTTTCGTCATCTGGGCTGATGCAGAAGTGGGCATGACCATTTTTTAATAAGATAATTTAGCTCTGTTTATACAAAGTGAGGCAAAGTATGGATGCAATCATTTCACATAGCTATTTTGTATACAGGGTATTTTACTCTGAGAAATGGAAAAAGTTACTTTCTGAGTTTATATCCATAGTGCTGTAAAGCCCAGCTTCCTAACCAAAACAGGCAAATCATTATCTCCTACTATAAACTAGTGCAAATAAAGTTTTATTACTTTAGGTCAGGTGGGGATCCATGCCATAAATTCAGGATTTAATGAAGATAGCATGTTACTACTCACCATCTTTCAAATAATCTAAAATAACTTCTGATCTTTATGGATAATCATAATTAGCTACCATTTTCATGTTTATGAACATTACATACAAATGCAACCAGTGATATCCATAAAAAAAAAAGGAAGTAAAATTAAAATTAATCATATCCTATGTAACATAATCCAAGATTTTTCAGCCCTTTAGTACTGAAATATTAAGCCTTTAAACTAAAAATGTATAGCTGCCTAGGAAGACTGAATGGAAGAACTGTGTTGGATTATATAGTACCATACACTGAGATTGCATGTTAACTATATTATATAATCTCTGATAAATTTGTCAAGATCCTATTTCAAAGCAGCTACATTAAGCTTCTCCCTTTAGTTAAGTCTACAAGAGATCTATGCTAAAAATTCATTCTTTCTTTCTCAGAAATCTTTTCATTTTCTCAGAATGGCACTAACAGGATGCTGAAACCATTTATTTTTACAACGTCTTTATCCATTATCTTAAATAACTCCTTTCCCTGATTGATGTGTAAGCCACCATTAACTAGATAGATCACAATTGTGTCCATTTTGAGCATTTAATTTGCTACTCTGAATATAGTAAGTTTTTTCAATACCCTTTCACAACAAAAGACTTGCCGTATTCCCAGTCATCCTGTCTGCTTTACAGCTATTCCAGCTTGAACCAGTCCTTCTGGGCAGGGGTGACAACAACTGCACACATCATTGCCAGTGAAATATCACTGTTTCTCTGTAGTGGCATTAATTCTTTTTAATCTTCACTGATAATGCCTATGGTACGTTGTGGGGTCACAATTACTTTACTCACAGCCATGTCATATTACTGTCTCAAAAATTATCCTCTTACAAACCCAGGAATTTCTCCTAGTCATACCCTGCTGATGGACTCTTGTAGCAGGCACCATTACAAGACATGGGGATACCAATCCAATACAGCTTATAGAGTCTCAGCTACTACTTAACTCCTAATTTACCCCCCAAAAAATCAATAGAAATCAGATATCTGTACCAGAATTAAGAGCTCAAATATTTAGTTTGGTTTACAACTAATTGTATTCAATGCTACAGAATTCAGTTCCATTGCTTTCTTCCAGTTCTCAGTTTGTCACACAACCTCTTCATCTCCTAATAGTCCTCTCAGCTTTGTAGCATCAACAGATTTCATCAGCATATTCACTCACTCTTCTCCAGCTTTTTACAATTCTTCCTTCTACTACTACTTTCCACTTTCTTATTATTACTTAATAATTTCCATAAAGCAAATAAAATTCAGTACTAAAATTTAGACAGATCAGATGTCATTACATTTCTTTTACTGGAAAATATTTCTAAAGAGCATCAACTTTGTTTTACAATCTGTCTTTAGTCAAATCATGATGAATTCCTTCTCATTTCCTACCTGCCTGTATTAACTTAACTATTCTCTTCCTCCAAGTGTGTTATAAAGGTTTGCATGTGATTGATTACTAGGTCTACAGTCACCTACATTATGCCTTCTATTTTTCAGATGGAGGCATTACCTTTGCTGTTTTCAGACATAGCTTTTGTCTTCAGAAAATTGTTTGATTTTGTCTTCAGAAAATTGTTTGAATTCTTTGCTACTAGATCTGCCACTTCATTGCTCAATTCCTCCAATATTCTCAGCTAACAACTCCTTTGGTTGTCACTGACCATATGAAACTTGCGAAGTTGTATTTGCATTTCAGATTTGGTGATTTCCAACAGCATCATTCCTATTAGTAATTTTGGGTTTATTTCCTTTGCCCACATTATGGTTCCTTAGTGAAAACAGAAATAAAGTATTCTATTTGTTTATGGATTTTACCTATCTCACCTTCAGTCTGCACTCTTGTTCCTGCACAGTCACACATTTTCTAGGTCCTTTTTATAAGTAAACTGTTGAAAAATCTTTAATATTTGTTTTAATTCTTTTATAAAATCTGACTCAGCTTGACATTTAGTAATCCCCATTGTACCCATATACTTTCTGAGCTCTAAGGTATAGCACTCTTTTCTGATCAGTCTTTTATTTTTCCATTACTTATAGGCTTTCTGCTTAGCTGTCATATTCTTCTTAATGCTACCAAACACCCAGACCAGAATTGAATTTCAATTAAGTGCAGAGCTGAGTACTTTTAATCATGGACTGGAAAATATTAACCAGTCTGCATTCAGATTTTTGAGGGCTATGTGTGTGTGAGAAACTGGGGAAGGTAGCTACGTTCAGAAAGTAATTAAGGTGCATAAACAAGAATACAAGATTTCTCTCACTTTTTATATTATCAGTGAAGAAATATGCAACACATTCTGACCAACCTTGGGCTTCTGCTCTGAATTACCCGCAGGAGATGCCTGCCTCGCTCTGTGGATTATGTAGGGCACCTATGGAATCTACTTTTTCAGAGACCTGGAACCCTTGCAGTGGTGCAATACAGCTAGTCCTTAATCTTAAATGGTCACTGCTCTAGCTGTTCATTTTATGCTTATATTTCCATGGTACATTTCCTTCTGTGGTCTCAGTGACATTATTTTTCTATTTCCTTAGATGATACATGGTATTTGCTAACTGACTATGTACAGGTAGCTAAATATGAGGGTACATTCTACTGTTTCTGCAGCTGTGTATAATATAAAACTCTCTGATCATAAAGTGAAATATCCATAAGCATAGACATTAATAAAGATCAGTTTAAAAACCTGCTGATCTAGAATGCAAATTCACACCTTCAGATGAGTTAAACTTTACATAGTTTGGTCTACCAGTTCTGATTCAGATTTCATAAATGGACCCAAATCAACACTTTACACCTCTTTAAAAAAAGACATGTGAAAGAGCTAAGAAATTCAGAACCCTGGCAAAGCATAAAAGATATCATATTTTCAGTGTCTAAGTTGTTTCTGAATTTTCCTCTTTTTTTCATTAAGCAATTTGAATGATATTTGGTTCAGGTCAACTAGTTGTTTGCAAGAACTTGTGCCATTGATGTAAGTAAAAAAGAAAACTGCAAATAAAAGCAAAGGCTTTCTGCAAATATATGAACATACGGGACAAATCTCATTCTGCTGAAGGCGTTTTTATATCTCCTCTTGTGATTTCATCACTGTTGCAAGAGCCTTCTGCTCTGCATTGACTGCCATATGGAACAACCTACCTCTTTCTGCTTCAACTTTTTTTTTTCTAGCCTCAGCTAAAAACATAGCTCCTTCATTGCCTTCATACTTAATATCTGCCTTCTGCTCTAGTCTTTCTTCCCTGAACATTATAATTGTATTTACCAGATCTAGAAATTGTTTGGAGAGACAATTTGTGTGAGAGATGCAATTCTCATTTAAGCTATGCTATTTCTGTGGTTTTGTTTTAGTCTTAAATATAACCTCAAAAGTCATATGAATTACAATTTAAAAAAAAGCTGGAAGGAGCTTTGTTGATTTTGGACCTTACCATAAATCTTTCCCATCAACATCCCATTCCTGACTTTTCCAAGAAGTTTCAACATGCATTCTGTCTGTGCATCACCGACTCCAGTGTCTAACCATTGCTGACAAAGAAATGTGTACTGGCCATCAATCAGTCTTGCCTGACTCGTGGATGACAATTTGGTCCAGGTACCATCCAGCTCCATAACCCACATTATGGCGCTCAACAAGCACTTTGCTTAATTGCCCAAGGTCTACTGCTCTTATTTCAGAGATACAAACCGGAGAAGGTAAAAGCAAAATGAAAAGCAAACCAATTAAATAACAACATATTATAACATCCATTGTTAAGAACATTATGTTTGGAAAGACAGTTTCCTTTCAATACTGAAGAATCTTTTCCTTCCTGGTAGTAAAAGGCAGTAAAGGTATTATAGGCTGACATTTGTTTTTGGAGACCCTGTTCAGAAAATATGTGGATCTTTGAATATGTACATTTTTTCTTGTTCATGACCATCGTATCCAGGCTTTATTATGGAAAACATCCCACTATTTTGGAGACAAAGATATATCTGATCATTAATTTACTTACAGAAGTCTCACAAAAATTGAAGTTCAACCAATCCCTCATAACTGAAACAGAGGATGCCTCAAATATCAGGATAGGTCTAGTAAATTGAACTTTGGTTCAGAAAAGGCATTTTGTTTTTAAACATTTCAAGGTCTTTTATATTCTAAGACATCCTATTTTTCAAATGGGAAATGTCATATTATTCAACTCTGAACAGAAATACCGACACTGTTGATGACTATGCAAACAAAGGAAGATACTGACATTAGAAACTATAACTAAGGCTGTGCACGCATACAGGCAAGAATTGATGTGCTCTTTGGATGTAAATAGACATCTGTTTAAATATTGCTACAGCTACCAGTAAACAAAAGCTAAATGGCAACTGCACTAGTGCATGTTGGGATGAATAAATTATGTGAGTGAGAGAATGAATGTGTTCCATGCAAGAGAAAATATAAGTGGGTGGGTAGATACATGGGTATGTGTGTGGGTGACATTAAAAAAAAGCAGATGGATAGTAGAAACAGACGCTATAATTTTTATTTGTTGCCAACCAGTTTGCCACCAGGCCGGAAAAAGAATGAGGACCAGAAAGCAACAAAGGAAGAGATGATTTTTTGAAAGAATTTTGTCATCTGTTTCATTCTCCTGTGTCGGCCTATTCTCTACAATGTGCTCAGGAAAAGAAAACATCGGCGTTATTATTCCTATCACAGCTTGAGGACTTCCAGCATTCTTACCTTGTTATAGCCACAGTCTCCCCAAACAGTTACCATGGCAAGTTATACCCCTTCATGTAATGCATATGTAGCCCAAAATAAGAACTAGCTGTGAGGAACATCTTGCAAATAAATTTTTGGGAGCATTCATTGCTTTTTAATTTTGTTCTTTGTACTTCTGAGCCAAATATAGTTTTCCTGTCAGTCTACATGACCCTTGACTTAGAGGAAATAGTCTATATTGATAATATTCATGTTCCTTCACAGCTAACTCTGTCTGAAAAGGGACCTATCATTAGTCTCATTCTTTGTGATAATAATTAACAGTCATTAGACAACATTGGTCATAATCACCCATTGTTATCACTGAATTCTCATAATAATACATTAAATTGCCTACTCCCTCAGCATTAGCAAGAATCTACTTTAGCTGAACGTCATTTCGTTTCTTCCCCCCCCCAATATAAAGACATTCTGAATTGCATTAAACACACTACTGGAAGTGTAATTAATGAAAGCCGAAAGAATTTTATTTAAATTGTCTTTCTTTAGCTAGGCAAAATTGCAATCAGCCTTTATTTAACTCATTAAACTGGTGAAAAAGTTAGATGTACAATTACATAAATAAATACAAACCAGACTTGTAGTAACTATATCAACTTTTCTTACATTTTGTTGCAATTTTTTGTCTTCCTAGCTTTTCCTTATATTTCAGTCCTTTATGACTCAAGAGAGATCCTGTTTCTCAGATCTCAAGTTTCCTTAACTTTGTTTTCTTTGCCTGTCCATTCTATATTTTCCAGGGATATTGCTGATGTAATCTTGTCTCTCAAGACAGCTTGCCCTTCACATCCCCTTCTTTCAACTTCTATTCTTAGATACTCTTGCTAAAACCTCATTCCAACTTATTTATTAATTTACTTCTATGTAAAAAGAACATGTAGTAACATGTCAGACTACAGATACATCTAGATCAGTATACAGTTGCCAACAGCTCCCAATAACAGATTTCTAGAGAAGAGTTGAAAAACAGGGAAAATATATAGAGATGCTTCTTGAATGTAAAGTCTCTCAGGCTTTTGCAATTTGTGGTTCAGAGATTTCCGGAGCCAGAGATTGTGTCTTTACACTTAGCAGCTGTCTGTGGAAAGCTGTCTTCCAAGACAATGTGCAATGGCTTCCTGCACCAACATGCATTTTACTGTCTCCAACATCTTGTGCCAGAAAGCAAAATGAATTAATTATGTACTGGGTAAAAAGTCACTTCCTTTTGTTTTGAATCTGCCACCTGCAAGTTTCATGTAATGTTCTTGAGCCCTTGTATTTCATGAAAGAATAGAATTACTCATTTCTCTATGCTATTTTGTCTTTCTTACTTCCCTCTCCCTTCCTATCATCCCTTTTCCAGGACAAACAGTACTTGTTTGCTTAGTTGTTCTTTGTATGGAAGATATTTCACATCACTTGACATTTTTCTTGCACTTTTTACGACAAGTGAATCAGAACAAAACACAGCACCTATTATGCATCCACACCAGAGAGACTACCTGGGGATGTGACTCTGTTTTCTACCTTGGGCTGGCTGATTTATCTCCTTTTTCTAATAATTCTTAAACATTTGATCTGTTCTGATTTCCTTTCGGTTTACCTCTACTGAGCACTGGGCTGACACCGTTACAAAGCTACAGTCACTTCCCTATATCAGAACTCATCATTTTTCATGAAGATTTACAGGGGTTTCCTCCTTATGGCCATTGCTTTTCATTTAGCTACAATGAATTTCATCTGCCATTTTATTACCCAGTTAGTCTGCATGAGGTCGTTCTGAAATCTCTGCAACCAGCTTTCATATTTATTACTTTAAATAACTTAGTACCATCAGAATATTTTTCCAACTCACTGCTCAACCCCCTCCCAAGAACAATGCACAATGAAGAACATGAATACACAAAATATCTGTGCTGAAGGAAACTTTCATTGTCCACATTGCAAAAATTGCTCACCTATACCAAAGGATCTGCTTGGCAAGACACTCAGCATTGTTCTCTAATGCTCAATACAGGGGCTCTGATTTCTTTAACAGCTGTCAACGACTGTATTAATGTCCAGCTTTAAAGTGCTATGTAAATTGTTAGGTCTTTTTAGACCTCCTTTCCAGATTATGTTACAGACTATGAACCTTTATGTCTTTTATTAACTCTTCTAATTGCCTATAAACATTTGCCCTAAAAAATTACAATAATTAACCCGTATTTTTAATAAAATCATCCAGGCAATCAACAGCACAAACCTTTTCCTGATTTCAATAGCAGCAGGATTCTGCAAACAATGACATCCTTAAATATTTTTTTTTAAGAGTGGTTGCAATGGACTACTAGAAAAGGAAAAAAAATAATGCCTTAATGCTTGAAGTTGGAAGGCTATGGCCAAATTATTGAATACAGAATCAGAGAATGGCTAAGTTGGAAGGGACATTAAAGATCATCTAGTTCCAACTCCCCTGCCATGGGCACCTCCCACTAGACCAGGTTGCTCAGAGCCCCATCCAACCTGCCCTTGAACCTTTCCAGGGATGAGGCATCCACAACCTCCCTGGGCAACCTGTGCCAGTGCTTCATCACCCTCGCAGTGAAGAATATTTTCCTAATATCTAATCTAAATCTCTCCTCTTCCAGTTTGAAATTGTTACTCCTCATCCTATCACTACAGTCCCTGATAAACTGCCCTTCTCCATCTTTCCTTTAGGCCCCCTTCAGATACTGAAGGGCTGCAATAAAGTCTCTGTGGAGCCTTCTCTCCTCCAGGCTGAACAACCCAAACTCTTTCAGTCTGTCCTCATATGGGAGGTGCTCCAGCCTCCTCATAATCTTTGTGGCCCTATGGCCTACCTCCCAATGCATAGTAATTTCACTAGGTACCAGGACACTAAATATTGTCATGAATCTAGCACTGAGTTATTGCTATGAAAAGGAGAGATTAAGCATATGTTTAAAAGATGTATTTAGATTTCCTCAGTAATAAATGAAAAGGAAAGTAAACTTCATTGAAATATATATGCTTACCTCTTCACTCTTGCCTAAACTATTGGTCATCTTCAAAAGAGAGATACAAGGAAGCTAAAATGATAGATTCAGATCACCAGGTGTGACACCAGGTAAACCAGTGACTGAGCTTAGAAATCAGTGTAGCCATCCTGCCTGTTTGCTTTGTATCACACAGTGTGTTTAGAGCAACAGTTGTCTGAAGATGATACCTAGACCTAAGCTAACAGAACTTAAAAAAACAAAACAAAACAAAACAAAAGCAGAGGAGGGGATGGCAAATGTTTAAAGAGGTTATGAATGTGTTACTGCAGAGACAGAACAGGATAGAGAAAAGTGTAAACAGGATGATTAAAAAGGCATTCTTCTACACAAGGAACAATTCAGCAACAAAACAAGTGTGCAGAGGACAGAGGTCTATGAAAGCAAGAATGGCAAAGAGAAGGTGACAAGGAAAAAGACATTTGCTGTGTCTTCCAGCAAAAGAAGGGCAATCAAATGAAAGTAGTATGTGGAAGTTTCATCCAGGTTGCAGATCAAGTGCTGTCCATACTACCACAGGAGACTCTGGATGCTCATTGTATGTTTAAAAAGATTTGTGGAAGAAAAATTTTCCATTACTATGGGACACAAGGATGACATGGCTGGTTTCTACGTTTCTAAGCTCAAGAAAATATTTTGATATTATAAAGCAAATGAAGGAAGAATTTTTTAAGGAAAAGGCTCAGAAAGCAGTGGGACAGATAACCTAGGAAAGTTATGGCATCTCAGCCATAAGAGATCTTAAAAAACAGTATGAAGTAAGCATAGACAATCCTGCTTTATTGTACAGGATCAACTGAGCAATTGAAAGCTTTTTTAAAATCCTATCCAGTCTTACCCAGGCTGAGTCCAGGGTTTGTTTAAACATGTTGTGTAGATATAATCAGTAATATGGCAATCAGTAAAGGTTGACCAGGAATTTTCTCCTAGTTCTTATCTTGACCAGTCACAGTGTGTTTACAAGCAGCTTGACCTGTTTGCAATTCTATCTATAATCGGATTAATTAACATAGAGTAGCTAAGAAATTTTAAATTTCTCTTTCAGCTCTGTCTGGACAGTTCTTTTAAGAAAAATGGATTGTAAAGAAGCAGTTACAGGAAATAGCTCTGTCTTTTTTATACCAGCTTCACAAATAACTGAAAATTAAGCCACTTAAATTTATATATTGTTGGGTTCAATTCTAGTTTCTAGGAACAGTTACATATGTCTGTCAGTTTTAAGTTTACTAGTACTTGAACTATTCTTAAACTGTAATTCAGGTAAAATGCGTATACTTAGCAAGCAACACATTTTTTCCACAGGTTACCACAGTGTAACATCAAAGCTTGTATTTGATAATAATATTTTTAAAAATGGTAATGGAAGAAAGGAATAAAATAAAACATATTGAGCAAATATGGAAGAAAAATAACTCAGTACTAACCTGTCTTCTTTCAAAATTTGGGTGTCTTAGTCTCCTTTTACAGGAATCTCCCTGCTCTCCAAATACTGTGATAAATATATCTTCATCAGTCCCTGAAGCAGGGAATGTTCCTATATGAACACTGATCGAGTAAAGAACTTCTGTCATGAAAAATCAGTGACACATTACCAAGTCAGACTATTTAGCAATGTAATTAACAAACATTATAATCCCATTTATTTTAGGTAAAAGATTAATTTCAAGACCAAGAAATGAAGTTATAGTAATTGACATGAATGTTCTGAGATTCATATAGATTCCTGCATAGCACAGTGCAGCCCGAGATGAAATGTCCTTTATGAATTAATGCAACAATCCACTACATTACACAAAAAGAAAATGTTGTTGTTCTTGAGTCTTATCCAATGGTCACTGAAATCAACTGAATCACACTGATTTTACCAGTTGTAAAAAGCTTCGAATTATTCTAGAAATTAAAGGTCTTGGATGGAGTCATGATTTATCAACTCCTACAGTATTTTACCAAAGAAAGAGCGCAGCTATAACAGAAGAAATCCAGTTTTTGTTCTGGACCAGCTAAGTTCTCTTTTAGTCTCACATTATGATAATTACAGCCAATATCAATTAATATGTTCAGGAGAAATGGCTCAGCTATTTATGCAGACATGCATTGTTGTTATTATTCTACACCACGAAGGGTGGCTTGCCATGACTAGTGGCTGATGAGTTATATAGTACATATTCCTTGAGGCACCATGACAGGATTTTTTTTATGGATTCTGTAAGCTCTGTGAAGAATTAAATGTTATAACAGACAGTTAAGATATATTCCCATTTGCAGTCTAGCCTTCAGTTAGATATTAAATCCAGAAGTTTTAAATATTTTATCTAAGACTTCTCTTCATAGAGTATAATAAATGAGAATTCTTTCCTAAATATTTTATAAAATGTAATCCGAACAAAAGAGGACGTTATAATATTTTACATACAATGATGAAATGAAATGGAGCTTCTGAAGAAGAAATGTGACTTGAAGAAAACCTCAGAAAAGGTTCTCTTTTTCTTTTTGTAATTCATACCATCCTGACTTTGCACGTCTTTTTAAAAACTGATATTTTGTCCCTCAATGAATGTAAATCATTGTTTTTGAAAGTTTCAACAGAAACACACTGACCTTTGCACATTTTTCAGACTTTAAAATTGGTACTTAGCCTAATGAAGAACAATACGTTAGTTGTTTCAAAGCTGAAAACATGGTTTAACAATACACAATATTAAAGACCCCACACAGTTTACACAGATATATTGAATGAATCTTTAAAATTATTTTTCAATATTTTTTGAAAAAATATATATAATGCTTTGCAATCGTGTGTTCACCCCATTAAGGTGGTTCCCAATTTTGTGTGTGTGTGCATTTGCTCATGTATTCATTTTTTTCTGCAGCACACCCCTGAGTGGTGGATTGTCTGGCCTGCCTGCTGCTAGCTCTGTGACAGTGTCAGATCTATCTTCTCCAAAAAGACATTGAGCTTCAGTGTGAAAACCCAACTCTTGTTTCATGTCCAGATCTTTTAGGTGAAGCTGCAGGCAGAAGGATTTCATTTGTATGAATTATTTCGTTTCTTATTTCCATCCCAAAAGAAACTTTTTCTTCATGTTCTTAAATTCTGCATGCGCTTTATAAAAGCTGCCTGATTCTGCATAAGAGCTCCCATAGTTGCTGCAAGCCTCTGATACTGCAGCCTCATGTTTATGGGTGTATTCTTCATTGTGTATCGGCACAGGCACAGAACTCATTTGGAGAGAACCAACGAAGGATACAGATTAAATTGACCTGTACATACTTGTAATTTCAGCATGCCAAATGAACCAATACAGTTACATCAATCTGAATAGTATATGTCGGCCATTTCACGAGATTTGGACAGACTGGAGAGCTGGGCCAAGAGGAACCTAGTGAGGTTCAACAAGAATAAGTGCAGAGTCCTGCACCTGGGCAGGAGTAATAAAATGCACCAGTACAGGTTAGGAGGAGATCTGCTAGAGAGCAGCTCTGTGGAGAGGGACCTTGGAGTCCTGGTGGACAAGAAGTTGTCCATGGGACAGCAGTGTGCCCTTGTGGCCAGGAGGGCCAATGGGATCTTGGGGTGCATTGAGAAAAGTGTGTCCAGCAGAACAAGGGAGGTCCTCTCTTCTGCTCTGGTGAGACCTCATCTGGAGAATTGTGTCCAGTTCTGGGCCGCCCATTTCAAGAGGGACACAGATCCACTCGAGAGAGTCCAGCTGAGGGCTACAAGGATGAGTGGGGGACTGGAACACCTGCCCTATGAGGAGAGGCTGAGAGACCTGGGGCTTTTTAGTCTGGAGAAGAGAAGACTGAGGGGGGATCTAATTAATGTGTATAAATATATGTGGGCTGGGTGTCAGGAAGGAAGGGGCAATCTCTTCTCACTTATGCCTTGCAATAGGACACAGGGCAATGGTCACAAGCTGGAGCACAGGAAGTTCCACTTCAACACGAGGAAGAACTTCTTTACTGTAAGGGTTCCAGAGCACTGGAACAGGCTCCCCAGGGAGGTTGTGGAGTCTCCTTCCTTGGAGACTTTTAAGACCTGTCTGGATGTGTTCCTGTGTGACCTGCCCTAGACTAGATGGTCCTGCTCTGGCAGGGGGGGTGGACTCAATAATCTCTGGAGGTCCCTTCCAACCCCTAACATTCTGTCATTCTGTGATATGTCCATTTACAAAAACGTGTTTTGCTGCTTTTTGTTTACATGTGACTTGCTATAGCTCAGCTAAGATTTTCAAGATTGGCAGAAATTAGGTGTCCAGTGGCCTATGTCCCTGTAGACATAAGCTGTTTGAAGAATAAATTCCAACAGAAGGTGTGAGCATAGGTCCAGCTTCATTCCCCCTGACTTTAAATATTCAGTGGAGACTTATTTGTTAAGTTCAAAATTTGTGAACCTAGAATCTCCAACCAACTGAGGAAGCACAGCCTTGGGAGACCACCCATCCTGGCTACTGAGACAGTCAATGTAGAGATCAGAGTCACAGAAGGATGAGTCAAACTGTGACATTTATCCTAGGTCAGGTTATAAAACAGAGAATGAGAAACTATCAAGCATATGAAGAATCATTTCTGGTAACTGTTATATACAGGATTGAACTTATAGGTAGGTATTGACTAGAAGTTTACAGAAATTGTTTCTTCAGCCTTTAGAATATCTCTTTCTGTAAAAATATTATAGCAAAGACATTAAAATCAAAACAAAATGAAACAAACTCCTGATTTCATGAAGACATTAAGTAATTTAAATTCTTAGGCAGGGATTCCCAAAATTACCATGGTGATATTACCACTACTGACACCATCAACAACAACAAGAGTTTGTGGCTCATTGTGCAGAATTATTAGTGTACATATATTATGTACATATGCATATATGTATGTATATATGTACATATATATTATTAGTGTCATATATTAGTGTTTGGATATCCTGAGTACAGATTTCCTGGCATAGATTTCAGGTGGAAGCTTTGAAATTAATAAATATTTTAATAATTCAATTATGTAATTGAAATTATTAGGAATTTGACAATTTCACTCTTTAATATTTTGTTAGATTATCCTACCCTTGAGTTCCAAGAAATGTAATTACTGAACATTTCCAATTACTGTTTATGCTTTGTGCTCAGTGTTTCACAAAACCAGGCACAGGCTGATTCATTTTCCCATGGCCGTTTCCAGAGTTAAACCATTAATTACTTGAATAAACACTGTTTTGCTTTAGATAGCATTAAATTCCACTAAAATTGCAGCCAGTTGTTTACCCATTTTTTGCACTTGCAAAACCTGAATTTTCTCAAATTAAATGTCTAATGTCTTCACATACAAAAATATCTACCCTGACTTCTGTCAATATAAACATCTCTAACTAAATGTCAGTATCACAATATCCTATCTGTACTACAATTGGACTAAGGGTTACCTGCACATGCAAGCAGATGATCTGCAGAAACTGATTTCATAAGAATAAAAACGTAAATTTATTCAGACTTTGGCTTTAAAATAAAATGAACCTGACAAATTCTTGTTAGGTGTAAATTTACAACTCGGTGTGAACTTTATCTCCAAATCATATAGTGTTTATACGTTCTATATGAATGTAAAAACTATTTTTTACTTTATTATTTTGAAAATGGACAGAAACTCTATTTTCAGGCACCCTATCGTATGCAAATCTTCAAAAGTTACAGAAAAGACAAATTTTAGCTAAGGTTCTGTCATTTTCTACAGACGTGTAAGAGAAGTCCAGGAAACTGTAGGAGATCAGCAGGAAAAACTCTGATACTCTGAAGCTGCTGTAAAGACCAGAATAGAGAAAACAGAGTAGCAAAAGGAACATAGGGGTTTTATCTCTTTTTTAACCTTTGCAGTTTCATCTGTAATCTGTGCTTTTTAAAACAACTTATTGATTTCTTGGCGAATGTAACAATTTATAGCTACTAATAAACCAATTATGAAATAACGTTTGAAGAATTTAAAAGTATGAGCAAAAATCACTTACCATTTGCAGAGGGTTGTCTTTGAAAAGACGGTGGAAAGAAAACCATTACATTTATGAATTTTCTGCCGTGTTTAGAGCCACCAGTTCTAAATGCTCAAATATTATATTACATAATCAAACAACAGATATAATAAGGGTAACGTTAACATATTTTTTGAATGCTTTATCAAAAGGCATGGAGAAGCATATTTATAATGAGAAATTAGTTTTGTTTACCTACTCTTTCTGTTCTCGTAGCTTAAACTGAAACTACAAAATTAGCTGACAAAGAACACATTTGGGGAGAAAATATAAACGAGATAAACTCCTCCTCTACCCTCAGAGGAGCTCATAAACTCAGACTTAATGTTCCTTTGTGTACCGTAGACCCATTCAAATTTTACCTTGGAATGTAGCTGTTTCTAGCATTTCCTATGAGAACAGTTTAGAGAATCACCCTTTAATCTTTTAAATCCATAGTAGGGTTAAGGTACTGCATGGCCCCATCCAGAAAAACATTCCTCTACTAAGTTCAGAAAAATTCAATACTATGTCCACAATGCTTTCTGGGCCCTTGCCTACAGGCAGAGCTCATTGACATTTTTTCTTTGTGTTAACCTTCAAGTTTAAGTATTTCTCCTAAGCCCAAGTATTATCAGGCCCAACACCTTTTATTCAATTTTCCTACCCACCCTAGGGACAGGTATGCATTTAAAATCTGGTTTAATTATAATATTGACAGCATTAAGTAATTTCTCCATGCCTTTTTATGAGACATCTTAAATACATATTAAACTACAATCACATGTTTAAGGCCCACTGATGACTGTGTTGTAGAGAATAAATACTAAAGTATCAGCTTAATTGATTTCCACATGTAGGTTGCTCTGTGTCAGGAGGCTGTTGGTATTTCCATACAGGGATTAACATTTCCTAACGTCAGCAAAAAACCCTGCCTTCCACATCATGATGAGCCATGCTGAATCAATCTGCACATCAATGAATAATATAACTATAAACTCTTCAGCAGGCACAAAGAAGGTAGATCTGCCCAGAGAGATCTGGAAGCTGTAGGCAATCATCTGTGGATACCAAGTGACTGTACGGAAAGATGCAGTCGCCTTGCTAGTGTGATACAAAGTGTTCTGCCAGGCCTCTCCAAACTTATATTTCGACCACCACTCCCCATGCCACAAAGGTCTCATCCTAGTGGGTGCCATACCAGATCCTCTTTTGAGGGATATCGACATCTTATTGCTGATAGCAGCCGTTCCCAGAGGTTTTGGGTGCCTTCTGTTTTCGCTATGTGTTTATCAATGACCCCATCTCTGGCCAGTGAGCCCAACTGCTTGGCCTCTCTGTGGTTAAGCTCTATGCCATCAGCTCCAGTGTCCCAACACTGCAACAGGCAGCTCATCAAGGATTCCCCCTCATTACGGCCATAGTCCCTTCTTATGTGTCTTAATTCTTTTCTAGGCATTATATTAATTATTGCTTCACTTTCTGAATCACTGCCACTGGCTCTGTTCCAGACCCACTGGGTCCTTCCCCTGCAGCCCCCACCAACCCGTCAGACCGCTTCCTGTGGTGGTTTCTCTTTGTGGTTACAGGAGTTAGAGATAAGGCCTTGCCTGGGGCTACCCCTTCGCCTCCGGCCGGCTCCCGCAACCCCGAAAGGGTTG
>NW_008584978.1:54931-65733 GCF_000691845.1 Merops nubicus
GATGGTTATACCTGGTGGCCGCGCCAGCCATGTCCAGAGCGGTGTGCTTTCGGTACAAAATTTTAATCCCCAGGCTTGCAGTGGACAGTATCAAAATCACATTGAAACATATCGATATTATCAAGTACCATACACAACTGTGGCATTCCAGCTCAGGGAGGTAAGGCTTATCTGAATAAAACACAGAGGCATTTCAATAATTATCCATCCCAATCATATTCGTAACATACCTTCAAAGCGAACAGACAATAACTTATTCCAAGTCCCCCCAGCATCCATGACCATCCAGAGCACATGGAAAGACACTAGGTGAGCCAGAAAATTATAACAGAACTGCGAACAAATGAAATACATTATTTTCTGCAGTAAAGGCATTTTCTTTTTGTTTTCTTAACTTCCAAATTTTTTTTTCAATGTAAAATCTCTTTCGCTTGAGCCCCAAGTTGGGTCCCAATTATGTTCAGGTTCCGTATCAGAGCTCAGGGCAGGCCCCCCCACGGAACAGAATTTTGTGTGCTCTCCCCAAAGAGAGAGGCTTTGCACCGATTTTAAATTAAATAAAATAAAGTATATTGTTTAACAGGGAACAGAAAGCAAAAAAGGGAGGTAGATATATATATAAAGATGGGAGGAATACAAAGTAAACAAGATATACAAACCCCAAATCTCAGATGGCAGTAGGATTGCTCAGGACTGCATGGAATCAGGCAGGCTGATCTCTGCAGCACCAAGACCAAGAGCAACAGGGCAAGGGAGAGCGAAGCACCCACTGCCTGCCTCCTGTGTGGAGAGGAAGGGGAGGGAACAAACTGCTCCCCCCCGGGACCTTCCTGGGCCCTAGAAATCACCTGTCCCACTCCCAAGCCTCAAACCATAACACAAAGCAAGGCTAAGAATCTGTCTCTTAAAAGAAGATATTTACTAGTATTGTGAAGAAAATTAAAAGTTCATATCTAGTTTGTTTGGAGTACCTTATGAAGTTTAAGTCCTCTTCCCAAGCATTGGCCAGATAACACAAAGGAAACTTGTTATCTCTCCAATATCACCAACAGTCATCTGTTAGAAAAATTAAAAAAAGAAAAAAAATTAACTACACATTGTATATGAAAATTCAGCTTACATACTTTAAGCCTAGGTGGATGAAAAGATAAATAAGTAAAAATACTAGTCAAGAACGTTAATGTAAGGGTGAGGAAGACCTATTAAGATTGCAAGCTAACTTTGACTCACATTTCTACCATAATTTATGTTTATTTTGAACTGGAAGAATTGGCTAAAGTACAAAAACCTCTTGAAAGTGGTGACCCAGGTTCACACACCTGTCCAGAAGCTGCCAGTAACTTCATGTGCAAACTACAGAACTGATATTTGCCCAAGCCCAAGCACGTTGTAGAGAGACACAAGTCCCAAGTAGTAAAAACTGCTTAGTTGAGATTTGAGGGGTGGAACGTAAAGAAAGTATGGAACAGCTTCATTATTTATTGTCTTATTGTTACGGCTTACTAGTCTTAATTCAAAGTTAATGAGGCATTTCGTGTCAAAGTTGGCATTTGCGCAAGAGAGCTTTCCTACATTATATGTATTAGCCCACATGTGAGAAGTTCTCCACGTGCTGTTTATTTATGACATGGAGGCATAAACATTAACTGTGACAAACAAAAAATCATTCCATACAACTTCACCTATACTTGCTACAACTCTTACTTTACTGAAACTATGTGGTAAGATTTGTGCGAAATAAAGAAACTAACCAAAAATGGGTTATCATTCAGATTCTGAACTTTCTGTGGAGGTGACTTCTCTTTTCTTCCAAATACAACTACATGAATATCAGGAACATCTTCTGGTACTTATGTATAGTGTACCCAAGTTTGCCATCATCCTCTGTTTTTTATATCAAAATTTTTGGTGAGAAGAGATGTCACAGATGTTTCTGCAATGAAAACAAGCATATATTCAGGGTCTGTGTTTAAATTATGAGGCAGTATAGGCCAAAAGACATAAGATTACATTGCCTGGTACTGCTGGATCTAGCACAGGCAAGTCAGGCAACAAAGCTGCAAAACCTTCACTATTCATTTTAGCCCTGTAGAGATGCAGAAATCCAGAATAACTGCTTCAAGAATCCACGTCACACTCGTGCAGGGGTCAAGCTTGTCTTCTCTGCATTGTTCCAAGGACAGAATATGTGCTGCCAGAGGAGACTCTTTCAATACTACCATCTCCATCTTCTCCATCCCAGGCAAAATTTCTTCCTTGTTGTTTACAGAAGACATGATTCACCTTGGTCCAGGCCCCTGCCCCTCACCATTGGGATACCAATGCTCAGGTCTGCCTACATTGTGAAGCAGCTTTACACTGTTTCTGTTCTCTGCTATGCAGTAGTGATTTATGCAAATGAAGGACATTTCTGCTGGTATTACCTTTGAGCGGAATTGCCACTTCTACAAAATCTTTCTGGGAGTGTTTATTGATCCAGTTGTTGTGAACAAATAAATGTGTAGAAAATGGGTAGACTTCTTTTATAACAACTTTTCCCAAGAACCACTCATTTGATTGAAAATAAACAGGACATTATTAATGTATACCTTTTAAACAACAAAATGGTCTATGTATACAGTCGTAAGTTTCTATCTTTAGAAAATCAATAAAATGTTTTCTGGACTTCTTAAGGAAATAAAACTTCTGAAAATATATTGGCTGTGTCTATGTGTGTTTCTATCCATTTCCCTGCATTCCAAAACACTTGACAAACTGAAAAAGTCTTAAAGTTTTTATAGATCTTGTGAAATTAAACATAAGCGTAGATTTGATTTAATGATCTGGTAGTGTACCAAAGAATGGAAAAGCTTCTGTATGAGATACCTAGACACAAGAATTCATCCACAGGACATGGTTATCAATTTCCTAAAGGAAAAAGGATCAGGATTTCTGCCACATTAGCCATCAGAAAATCCACTCAACACACAATTTTCATTTTAGTTATGTTCTCTGCTATCTAACAAGGCAGAAACTTAAGCTGGAGGTTTTCTTTTGATTGAGACCATTGTGCTCATTCTCTGCAAAGAAAGGGTTTGAAGACTCATACTTCTTGATCTTGTTAAACTTGGTTATACTCCAAGTCTTGGTGAAGTCAAGGGAAGTTTGATCATTCAACGCTACTATCTATGAAATATATGGGAAATACTGTCCAAATTTTTCTGAGGCTTAGTTTAACCTCTATAGTCTTGGGGTTTTTTGATAAAGATAAGAGACTCAGCTTATCATGGTCTAGAGCAATCTTATCTCTGTTATCAACATTATCTGCAGAAGTAGAGTATCTGTTCCGTTGCCTCTATAAACTAATGGGCCAAAATTTTAGCTGAAGTATTGAAGGAAATATCAACTCATACTTCTTTTTGTTACTAGTTATTTTTAAGAACTTAGCAATTTTCATTAACTCCAAAAGCTGCTGTGGAGTCAGAAAGAGGACAAGGAAAAAATGCTGCAGGAAGTGCAGCTTTTTTACCTGTCACTTGATCTCATGTATACAGAATCCCTTAAAAAAATAATATATTTCTCATGAATTAGAAGAAAAAAGCTATGAAGCCAGGACTGCATTTCTTCCATCTTCCACTCCCCAATATGATGAACTGATTTTCTCTTCTTATTTTTACTAGAAACATTTAGTCTTTTAAAATGAAAATATCCATCATCTAAATATGGAGACAAAGGAAAAAAAAAAGTAAAGTGACTTGCAAAAGCACAATGTCCATATTACTTCCTCAAAAACAAAAGCTTTGTTGACTGTACATATAAAGACATAGTAACTTTTGTGGAGGAATTTCACATACAGTTTGACTATTCACGTTGTCATGACATTTCCTAGGAATCCTTTGCACATTTCAATAAAACCAAGCTGGAAACTTGACCTGTGTAGTCAGAGAGAAATAATGAACAGCAGAAAATGGAGAGCAATTTCAAATTTTTTAGAACTTTAAAGATACACTTGTGATTTTTAATTGTAAATTTAAGATAGTTGTGAAGTTCTAGAAGCTCCTAAATCTGCTAATCTGAATTATTATAACTATGCATTAACTGGGAAAAAAAAAAAAAGTCCTTTTTTCAGACTTCTAAATCCAACAAGAACTTGGTTCAGCTTGGTAATATGCTTTGATATTGGAAACATCCACCTGCAACATGAAAAGAATCAAAATTATATTTTAGTTAAATTTAATACATATCTGCTTTGAATGTTTATCCACTTAGTCTTCTGTGTGTTCTCATTGATCTATGTCTCAATTGAAGTAGACTTATCTTGTTAATGCCATTCTGTTGTCTCTGAGTTCATAATTAAATATTACCTGCCATAAGTGATACCTTCTAATCCAGTTAATAGGAGTTACAAATTTCAAAATACTGCTATATTTAATAGGAAGTAATTTTGGAAACACTAGATACACACACTAGCAATAAGATGCTCATTTTCAGAACCTTCATGGACTGAAATAACCATGTTAGGTCACTTGCTACTTGTGTTGCAAGTAACTTTGATCCAGAACTTGGATCTCAGTGCAACTGATGTCCAGTAGGTATTTAGCAAATCTGAAGCAATTTCACTTTCACTAAAATTCACAGTTAGTTAGTTTAGTGGGAACTGGGCAAGTAAATGGAAACAAAGTGAGTAGTATCTGGGAAGGTTTCACTTGTGCTATTGGGATAAGGCTTTTTTGTTGAAGCCATCTCTATAACAGGTCAAATTTTCTATATACAGCTGACTTACATGATGAGTAGACCTCATGGAATCTTTCCTTTTCCCCTTACTGTAAATCTCTGTAGTGTATTCACCTTCTTGCATATACACGTTTGCCATCTTTGCACAGTCTAATTCCTTCACAATCAATGGGCAACCTCACATAAGTGTGCACACTGACACTGGGGACAAACATTGCTTAAAGTATTTATTTGTTGACTTTTATGAACTGGGCCTGAATAAATGAGGTTTGGAAACATACTATTCATGAATGGATTTTTCATCTACTCTTTTGGGAAATAAGCTGCAGAATAAAATCTCCATGAATAAAACCATTTTATTTCTTGTGACTTCATGAGCTACCCTGTTAAAGACAGAAGCAGTTATCTTGGAAAGATTGGCTTGAAACTGCAGTTTGAAGACAAAAGCTTGAGACCAATTTGGGGGTTTGAAAACGAACAGTAAAGATGATGCATTTTTCCCATAGTTGCTGCCAAGTACAATGACATAAAAACATTCATGCTACCTGTGAGAAACATGTTGATCACAAGAGTCATCTAAGAAAAAAGAGCAAAGACTAAGAACAGAGAATTAGGCATTTGAGGGTGAGCTGCGGTAAAAAAAACTGTGAAAGAATGAATAGCCAAGCAGTTGTTACTCAAAATCTTTTCTATAAGAAGGTGATCAGGGTGCTCTCAGCATATAGAAAAGCCCTTCAGAGTTTCAGATGAAAGATTTAGCCTCGTGAACAAGCCCATTCAAAAACTAACACAGAATCCGGATTAGATGGAAAAAATCCTTGTGAATTTGCAGATGAGTTATATTTCCACCGGAGTGAGAATTCACAGAAGTCAGTTATATTGTTCATGTATTTTTCTCTACAAGTTTTTTCCTTAAAGCATACACTCTTACAAAATAATAATAATAATAATAATAATGATGATACTAAAAAATCTCAGGATGGTTCAGTTATTTAAAGAAACAGGAATCGGTCCCTCTTTCAGTCTGTATTGATTACCCTTTGTAGCAAGCAGTCTTGCTGTTCAGATTTCTTAAAAATATTATCTTTAACATGCATTGTATATGACTATTATCCATATCCAAAAAAAAAGATTAAACCGTAAAATTGTCTACATTACTCCTTAAAGCCAGATGAGCCCTACTAACTAGTCATTATTATTTTCATATTTATTTTGTGAAATTTGAGCTAGCTGTTTGAGCATTTCTTTACCAACATGACATTGGACACCTTCTTTTCCACAATGGAGAAAAAAAAATAGAAGATTGCAGAGGACATAATGACTAATAAACATTTTGTTCGGTTTTCATATAAAAAACATTGTTTCATCTAGAACCTTTAGAACTGAAAAGAAAAACAAAATAAACAGATGCACATTTAATGAATAAATGAAGCATGTTACAAGCAGATTTCCCTAGATTTCTACCCCAGAGAACAAACTAACCTGGGTTGGCTGGCAACAATGAAATGCTCTCTCCTGACCTCTCCAAAAGAAGATTCCTATGTATTTTGCAATGATTCCTTTAAAACAAATAAACAAACCTTCTAAACTCAGAGGAAACAGTAGGGTCTAGTAAAGTATCAGCTAGATACTCCCTTTTGATCTGAAATTTGTTTTAGTCACTTTGTTCTTATGCCAGGAACTACTCCAGGAATTACTTTTCTAGGAAAACCTCTTTATGCTTCAAAAAGCAAGAGTATGTTTACCACATCTAAAAGCAATAAGTGGGTGGAAGAACTGGAAACATGAAAAAAAACCTCTGCTTAGAACACTGACATTAGTGTTCAGGAAAGTTAACAAGAAAAGATCATGGTCTAAAGTAGGTACAAAGGCAAGATATCCTACAGAATTGTTATCAGTTCTATCAATCAGGCATACTTTAACAAAGCACTGATACCTCCCTGGCCTTATAACTCTGGAATATTAAAGCGGAACTTTTAGAGTATATTTAGTCCAGCTCAAAATTACTCCATCAACTTCACTGCTTCACTGTCACACCTTATATGCACATATGGAATAGAAAACATTAGTATTTTTGATTCTCTATGAGAGACTTTATGTAAATGTAAGTTTTAATGAAACGACACAAATTTAGGTACATTTTTTCCTCATTGTTTTACCTACCCTCTAGAAAAAGTGATCAAGCTGTTTCTCAAGTTGAGCCATCGTTTCCCCAAGTTGCTCTTTTCTCCTTGTATACAAAGATAAGCCTCACCAGTGGCATCTGCTTTCTTCAAGCCTGCCATATGTAAATGGACTGCATACTCCAGAACTTCAGAGAAAAATGACATCAAGAGAAAATGCTCCTCAGCTTTTTGCCCAACACCTGCATTGTGTACCAATACTTGGGAGAAACCATTGTGAATTTCATCTGTATCCCATACTGTGCCACAGAACAAGGAATATAGGTCTCCTCAGTCCTAGTGACATATATAACCAAAAGATACTTAGGCTGTATAACTCTTTGCTTGGCAGTCTGCAGAATACAGATCTGTTCTGTTCTGACACCACTCCTAGAAAATCAGCACGACTGGCTGCTGTTTGGGGCCGAAGATCTCCTACATACTGTCCCCCTTCTCCCTAAGGTAGGGAATGCCTTTCTAAGAAATACTTAACATTTACATGTTCTTTGGAAACTCTAAGTTCTGCTTTCTAAGGCTATTTGCTGATATTTCTTTATTTATCATTCCCTCTCTGTTATTTTCTCCTTGAAATTAAATGGGAGCTTACATGTAAAAAGTGACTTAGAAGAACACTGGGGCTTGATTGTCTTAAACTTAAAACTCTCCTACTTGTCAGACTATAATACTATTACAATGTTCTTGAGTTAAAACGTGTCAAAGTGAAGCAGAAATAATGAATTAATTTTTTTTTTAATGTCAGCTTTATATACATGGAAAAACCTCCTCATGTTTTGTATCCGTCTCTAAAGAACCCACAAATACAGATCAACTAAGTGAAAACTGAGTTTAAAGCATTCTTTATTATCTCATCTGTGGTCATAAGAGAGTGATTAGAGATACACCACCTATTGCCATATGTGGAGCTTCTGCTTCCTTGCTTCTTTCTGACACAATACCCAGGCAAGCGATGCAGACGAGACCAAATTGCATTAATTCTGAAGAAACTTCATGGAAAACTCCTATGTTCATTTTTTAAATGACCTATTTTAGCCCCTGAATTTATCATGGAAACAAGGAACCATTTAAACAGAAGCAGATCACAATCTCTATATTCATAGTTATTTGCATCATTTTAACAAGAAAGAGCCCAGGAAAAAGTAAGATTTTTTTTGGCTTTTTTTTTTGTTGGTTTCATTTTTTTTTTTCCCCTCTTAGTGTTGTAAATCTGCTCTTACTCAGATTACAATAATATATCTGTGCTCATTGTATAATGCTAGGCCTGTCACTTTAGGAATCTGACTGTGGTAGCTATGTTAGGAATACAGTTCTTATGTAGTCAGCAGGGAAAGACAGGTGCTGTAAAAAACACCTATGGTGCATTCCCATATATTCTAGGCATAGACAGTAAAAGTTAAGAGTCTAAACTTAGATACTCTGAATGTTCCTTTGCTTCCAACCACAAGCATCATTACCTTGGCCTAACAAAAAAGCTATTATTTTTCAGCAACATAGGTTTGTAAAACACATCTTTCTAATATTTTTCAGAAGGAGGAAAATATTTTTATCCACTGTAAAATACAAAGTCACATTTGGGATGTGGGCAATAAGCCATGTACACACACCAAGAATGTATTCAAGAATGGATAGATTAGCTCTTGAACTTTTTTTCACAAGCTTCAAGACTGATTTATTTTCTTTTTTAAAGGAGTACCCTTAAAATCCAATATTTTACAAGTACTGAGCTGTCTTTGACTGCTCTAAACCATTCAGCCCCAACTCCTACAACCTTCATCACTGGCACAGTAAAGCAGATATAAGACAACATCTAGACTATGCGACAGCTACATGCTGGAGAAAGTCTTCCATCCTCACTGTGTTGCTTGTCCCTACCTGGTACCTGGCTGGCTCTGCATTTGCTTTCCCAGTAAATGTGTGTGTGAGAAGAAGGGAAATGCTGCTTTAGAGAGAAATGAAACCAAGGAGAAACTGCGAAACACTTTTAGTCTCACCATTGACAGTACAAGCCAGAGAGCACTGAAATACACATTATTCAAGTGTGAAATACATATTTCAGTCTAAAATACATCAGAGGATACACAAATATCTAAGTATACATCCTGGAAGCATCTGATATTTTCAGTACATTTTCCTTCTTGAATCAAATTTATTCCAAGATAGAAATGGCCTGATTTAAATAAATTATACACCCTTTAAAAAGATCTAATTATGAGAAATTTCTAGTACGTTTGAGAATGATTCTTAGAACCCAGAAGCTAAGGCTGTCATTTATTTTCATGCGTAGGTGATATGAAAACAGGAATTGAAAAAAAAAAGTGTTCTGAGGATATTTATTTTTAAGCTTTTCTTACAGCTCTTTTCACAAGTTGGTGCTATTCATATTGAGTGTTATAATCAAAAGGCCTGAATTAAAATATTGTGACATCTTGTATAGCTATTTCTTTATATGTCTAAAATTAAAAGGTCACATAACTGGAACAAGAGTTCTAAAGGACGGGTTTGCATACTGATTGAAAATTTAATATCTAAAAGGATTCATTAAATAATAAGGGCTGTATCGGTCTGCTAATACAGGTGTGCTCATTGCAATAACCTTCTGAAATGTCTTAGTTTCTCTTCATCTTTTACTATGTGGGGATGACATCTGAGAAAATTTGTTTTCTGAAAAGTGACTTCATTTCACTGCAGCACTATTTACCTCAGGGACTCCCTCTGGGATTTTAATTTTAAATCATTTAAACCACAAGCTGGGAAAGTACTTATAATTCTTGGCATCGCTCATGTTTGATGGTAAGAAGTAAACCAATAGTTTTCCTAGAATGGGACTCTCATGTATTTCATCCCTTTTGTCAAGGCAGTTAAGTATACACTGCCGGGTGAAAGACAGCATAGCTGCATTGAAGTGCTCAGACTTGCTTTTGCTGGAGACCCAGTACAAGAGCGGTCCAGAGGACTCTTTGGCATTTAGCCAATGGTATTGTTGCTTTTAGAGGTATGAAGGTAAGATTCTGTGTTATTTATCTAGAGTTGCTTTGCCTGTGTGCCTTGGTCATATAAACAGACTGATTGAAGTCAAAAGGCTACTTGTGTGAGCAAGATCAAAAGAGTTTGGTCCACAGATCTGATCACTCATGCAGGGTAGATATGAAATCACAGTGCTCACAATCACCTTTACTGCTTTTGTCCAGAGTCATTAATATACTTAATCACAATCTTAACGTTAATCACACAAGTAACATTCAAACAAGATAGACACGGAGCATTAGTAATATAGATAGTGTTACTGCAGGGTCAGTGTTTTCAACTGAATCTATTGATGTATAATTTAAAACTAGTAACTTGTAGTTACAGCAAGTATTTCCTGTTAATTTTCAAACATTTTGGAACAGAGATATATAAGTAAAATAAAAAAAATACAAAGTAACCCCTATAAGAAAGGGCATAAGACAAAAGAAATGTTAGGAAATTGGCTAAATTTTTAAGGTGAGTTTGGGACCATTTTGACTGTCAGGTGAACAACATACCCCAGCAACAAAAATCTACCAAAATAAGATGTTCCCTTGAATCTTGCTATTCTTTCTCTTCCCAGTCCTACATATGAACAATCTGTTTCAGATGTGAGTAAACACAGTGCAAAACTGAAAGTAAACACCTAAATGGGCTCATCAAAATGGGAAAAAATACCAAGTAAAGGTAAAACAGAAGGTATTGCTTTTAATCTGCCTTTTTTGTTGTTAAATTTACAATGTATTATGTATTCATGTATATCACTTATTGTGATAATTCAGTAACATTTGGCCACAGAACTCTCAAGCCTTTCAAGGGTGAACAGTTTAAAGGGCATAAACCCAACCCTTCTGAATGTCAGAGGTATAATTAAACCTTTTACACCATTGTGATTTTAGCTTT
>NW_008584978.1:65764-125240 GCF_000691845.1 Merops nubicus
ATTGGGCCATGCAGGTAATTTTTCCAATACAGGGGGAAACAAAAAAGCTGTGTGGAGGAAGAAATGAATTACCATATGAACTTTTGTTGGAGCTCTCAAAACCTTTTCTCTTACTGCTCTCCTCTGCAGCTTGTCAAGTTCTCCATGGAAAGATAAGATGTTAGGGATGAGAATACAAATGGGGCAGGGTAGGGTGCTGTATTTCAGAGCTGTTTGGTTTAGCTGACAGGCTCTTTCTTTCTCATAGACTTTCATAGACTAACAGCAAGAATTTCTAAAATGTTGTTATTGTATGCAACTACTTTGTCCCAGTGTGTTAGTATGCACATCAGTGTCCTGCACAGAATTATCATAGAATTAATTAAAAAAAAAAGTCTTTTAATCCAAAATCCAAAAAGGTTTATCATACCCATGATAAATAATTTGGCCCATGATACAGATAGATTAAAGTAATGTGCTCACAAATACAAGGGTGGACCAGTAACTAAAGAAAAGAAAACAGAAAAATTCTTTGCTTCTGTAACACTAGCTAAAAAACAGAATATAAATTCAGCTCTGAGATAATCCCACAGAACCTGATGAAATTAAGCAATAGAATCATATGACTTTTTTTTTTTTTTTTTAATCTAATTGTAGGTGGGAATTTACCTGTAGTTTGCATTTGGGCACTCATTTTAAAAAATAAATATTTTTACAGACAAAATACAATGGAATTTCAGAGATTGACATTTAAATTTTTGCTTACTTTCTGTTCACTAGGGTTTTTTTTGTTTGGTTGGTTTTAAATTATTTAGAATCAATTAAATGATAGCTGATAACTGTGATGGGATTTACTGGGCATGAAAAATCATCCCCATGCCCCAACAAATGAGGTGAAATATGCAAAAGAAATGGACAGGGGATACGTTAGAGCTCAGAAATAGATGAAAAAACATGGAACAAATATCTTTGTAGATGCAGGAAAAAAATGGGAGTGGCCACTGCTTTTAATAAAGGAATTGTAATTTTCCTGAAGATTAGACATTAGCATATATATGTAAGTATAATGACTGAATTAATATTGGGGCTACAAAGAACAAAACTTATATTAACACTTTCAATTGTAGGTCCCTGGACTCCACAAAATGGTTTGTAAGAAAACATTTCTGAGAAGTAGGTACTACCCACATGTGGAATAATTTTTGAGGGAGAGTATAGAGACATCTTTTCCCCTGAAAATTTCCAAGAAAAAATTACTTATGCCTTACTTTCTAATATACCTCAAAATAGGTATATTATTGCTTTACAAATCAGTGTAATGCTGACTGTATCGACATTTCGTTCTTAGCATAATAGAGGCTTTGAGGTGTATAGAATATTTTTGGTTTGAATTTCTGGACTTTTTATATTTAGCTAAATATTTAGTGGGTTTGAATTCTAAAAATCATTACTAACACTTAAAATTTTCCTGTTTTTTCTATATACAAATTGGGAAAATAGATTTTTTTTTTTAAACAAGATTTTTCTAAGAAGATCTAGATTTACTATACTCATGACTGTACATCCTGCATGTATTACATTCAACACCCAATGTTATATTGAATCTGATGGATCAAAACCCTAAAACTAAGATTTTTTCAGTAAATGAATCAAGGCTACTAATAGTTTAAAATCATGCAAATCCACACAGAACCAGATATTTAAAAGGTCTTCAGTGTTTTATTTATTCAAGTTTCAGTTTTAAATAGGATGAAATATTTAGGAAAATCTCCTTAGAGAAAAGTGTGCAAAAAGTTTACATGGAATATTTTATTCCTTTTCCTGGTCCACTTCCATCTTTTTCTATTATTTTCTCTTTAAGCAGAACACTTTATACTATAGCCTCTAGAAATAAACCTCTTAACTGTCACTAAAAGCTTCAATATATGCTCTTTATTATTTTCATCAATCCTCTTTATTCTAATCAGCTGGATAAATGGGGAGCTTGTTCTTAAATACCTAATGATCAAGTTATCAGGGTACAATTGGTTGTTCCTCTCCTTAATCCTGGGGGGTTGGTAGAAATCACTGTATTATCTCTCTGGCATCATACAATTCACGTGTGTTACTAAAAACAGTGGAACATGCAATTTAATATATATTTTTGTAGAATATTACTTGCTGTGCTAGAAATTTCTCATTGACAACAAGAAAATACTAGTGCAATTGAAATTCTTTGGTATCCCCTTCCTGGCTAACTGTAACAAGTTTTTTAATTTCTATCTGTTTTGTAGGGAGTCCCTGCAATTCTTTCATTCTTAAAAAAAAAAAAAAAAAATTACTGTACTTCTAGGTTACATACATTTCATTGTGAATAAGAAGATTCAGGAATTATCACACAGTAGATGATATTATGTACAGATCTTCAGCTGACACTGTTAATTTGAAGAGATAATAAATAACCAAGAGCTAAAGCTGGAACATCATCTAACATAAAAGAAGCCAAATACTATGTTTGGTGTTAGCAGTTAGAGCAGTTGTCATAACCCTGATACCAATGATTTCTGTTTTCTCAACTTTCTTTTGTGATAAATGCACATGCAGAACTATCATATTCCTTAATATAAAATTATTGTTTAAATCCTCACGTGGTGTTTTAGGCCCCAAAGAGATATACTGGTGTTCCGGTGACAGATCCTAACCTCAGTAACAAAAAAAAAAAAGGACCTTGCTTACCAGGCAAAGGTTCCTGATCTGCATAGAAAGCTGGCAATTCCACACATTTATCATCATTAGGGTTGAACCAGCAGTCAAAAGCTAAATGCATCTCTTCCTTTGTGCCTGTGTGCTTCATATGTAGTAAATCTAAGTGCCATGGATTTTTTAGCTTGCTATGTGGGACAGTTACTTGAACTTTGTATATTGAGCCAACGTCTGTCAGTTCATCCTAGGTGAGGAAAAAGAGAAGATGATTTGATCTCATACTAATTGTGCCAGATCAAATGTAGTTAACAGTTGTATGCAACAGTCAAGCAAACTTCAGTAGCTAAAGAATTGGGGCAGATTTATAACTGCTACTATTTTCCCCTTTCTAATCAATACAAAATTGATTTACTAATGTGAGTGAGGAGATGGAATGCTTGAGGTCTGATATCAGAGAACAAGGAATGGCAGTCATTGCTGGAATTTGTACACAGAACCAGGCATAGTGTTCTTATATGTTACACTGATCCGGTAGACGATTTACAAGCACAGAAGTTTTAGTCAATTTTAAAATTTTTGAATGCTATTAGAAACATTTCTTACAACTTGCAATATAAAAACGGTCTTTTATAATAACCATACATTTGAAAAAGAATAATCTGATTTTGAGTGGCAAATAACCATACATTTGAAAAAGAATAATCTGATTTTGAGCAAACATCCAAGAGACCCTCCGTCTTCTCCCTATACCATGTTTTCATATAGAGGCTGTCCATTAAAACCTTCCTCTTCTTGCATTCATACTTGAGAAAAACTGTTCTAGTTCTGCTGGGGATAGTACTGCATCTCTATGACATAACATGGCTTGAGTAAGTGAAAGTAGATGAGGCTTTAGATAATATACATGATTTGGTTTAAACCAGTAGTATTTTCCTCTAAGGGAAAAACAAGGAAGAAGGCTGAATCTGTCTTTCCCTCTTCCGCTTTACTTCTCATATTCTATCACCAGATCTTTCATCTCAAATACTGCCCAGTTAGTGGAATTGCATGTGACCTGACTTCAGATATTCCTCTAATAGGGCACTTCCAGTTTCATACTGTTTCTTTATTTTTACCTGAGGTTCTTGGAAATAACTTAGGAAAGCCTTCTGGATACTCCTAATTTTTGATCATGTTCGTGGCCTAGGCTAGTCTGCCTAGTTTCTCTTTTATTAAAATAAAAAGAAGAACATCAAAAACTAGCCAATTATTTCATTAGCTTAATCATTAAGTTCCATTTACCTTACTGGTAGGGAGAAGAATGAGGAAACAGTTTCTTCATTCACAACTCCAAGGCTGCTTACTGATGAACTCCCAAATGAAAAGTAACATATTTTCACTCATTCTTTTGGCTTTTTGTGAAAGCTCCCTTCATCTTTTATTTTTTTTTCTTCCCCCCTCCCTCCCAGTTTTCTCTTGCTACCTGCTTCGTCACTTCAGGATTCATAGAATCACAGAATCACTATGGTTGGAAAGGACCTCTAGGCTCATCAAGTCCAGCCTTCATTCCAACATTTCCCTATCCACTAGTCCATAGTCAATCTTGAAGAAACATCTTTCAGGATGTGGCTTCGTGGATATATTTCTCTGATATAAAGCTGACTTCTGAATTTCCCACTTCCCTGTCTGCCTACTTGCTCCAGTTCCCTCTGTCCTGTATTGTATTTGTTTCAGCAGCTGAGGGGTGAACCAATCAAGGTTAAAACTGAGGCTACGAAACCACTCAAGGTTAAAACTTCCTGTTTCCTCATAAGGATCAACTGTCACCCCAAAACTCATAAGGGACAAAAGAATGATGGAAGAAGTACAAGAAGAGGACAAACAGTAATCACACTTCCCTTGAATACTGTCCTAGATTCCAGCACTTTATGGCTCAAGAATTTCCTGAGCTAGATGAGGTGTCTGCAGTGTTTATCTTCAGGTTAGTTCCAAATTCTACTAAGCTGGTCTTTCATGGAGAGCAAAACCAGAAAAGCATAAGAGTAACATAGTGTTGGCACTCAAAGAATTACAGCTACAAGAGTGAACTAAGAACATTGGGAGAAGCAGCAGGCTACAAGTCAATGCAAGTGGACCTCAGATGCTTGTTAGTATTTCAGTTAATGGGTAATAGGAGGAGGTGAAAACAAATGATGGAAGGCAAGAACTAATTAAAGGAGAAAACTTGCAGGTAAAAATGAGCTGATCAAAAGGAAAAAGAAAGTTAACAACAGGCAAGGAAGAGAAATCATACAAGAGAAGGCAGTTAGCCCAGAGAATCGTTGTGGCAGGGATGAATAAATTACATGAAAAAGAAAAATGAACTTGATGTAACTTTTGTCTCATTTATGATTCTTTCTTCTCCATCATCAGCCCCCAAAGTTCTATATTACTGCATGTCCTATTGTATGTTTATAGATTACTGACTTTTGTGAGATCAGCAAAGCCTGTAAATCAGTACCTGCAGTGTGGGATATACTGTGATATGCACCAAGGGACCAATTCACTCACTTAAGCATTCTCAGTATGAGACATTGGGAGAATCTGCTCATTCAAAACCCATTGTTCAAGTGACTACCTATAAACAAAAATTATGACCTGTGCCAAACTACACAGAGGACTTAAAAATCAATTTGGTAGTTTAGTTTAAAGAAAGAATTTGTCTTAATTAAGTGAGTTATTTGCTACATGATTCTTAGGCTTTTCTTTCAAACAGAGAAAGATTGAAGTACTTTGATCTGAATTGCTTTTCCTGTAACCTGAAGGGGTGACTTTTTGTGACTCAGGTTGCCGTAGAAGATAAAAGAAAGGCATATTGGATCCTCTTCATTGCTCAAGTCAGATCCAGTGATGTCCATTATCCAGAGACCTGATGACTTCATGTTGATTTCAGGCAGTTTAGGACTCGAAGTCAATCTTTTACCTTTAAAAATTATCAACGAGAAAGAGGAAAGATGACAGCATGAGAGAATGGCATAATATAGGAGGAACATAGCCTTTACAGAACACAAACAAAGGTCTATTTGCAGGTAATGTTGTATCTATAGCAACAGTTCACCAAGAATAACACATCAATACCTTTCTTATATTTTTAGTCAACAATGTAACAGCTTAATGTTCTTTCTGTTTTTAAAATTTACCTTCAGAGGTATTTTCTTGATGCCAAGGTATTTTCCTTGTCATATTTGGAAATAATTGCTAAGAGAACATTCAGTCAGCTTTTAGAGGTCTAATTAATTGCTCTTAAAAAAGCAATCAGTGTTACTAAAACCATTTATCATGTAGAAGCACGAGCCATCTGTAGCATGTAGGCACTTCATGCAGAATGGGCAATACTAATGAACTCCTCTTGTAACTAGATCTTACCTAACAATGTAATGTGCACTGTAATAGTGCAAGACTGACAGGTAAACTTATAGTACACACACAAAAAAATATTTGCCAGATCCTCAGAAGATCAACATTAGTACCTCCTTCTCTTTTCTTCATTAATTGCTGTTATGCTTAATTTTTTTTTTCTGTTTTAACCATTTATGGGAAATAAAAGTGATTTAATGGAAAGGAATAGCTCAATAGAATGTACTTTCTACAACTCAAAAAAACCCCCATATAGCTGTACATCTGCATGTATGTCATAGGCACCTTATGTTTTTAAGCTGTTCTGCTCCCTCTGGATGGACTTCTGTGGTTCATTTACTTTACATGGAATTGTCTTCACAGGATTGAAGGAAGGAATAATTTCTAATTGTTCTAAATGACAAAATGTCTTGCTCTGTTGCCAAATACATCCAGGTTTAGATTTCAGAAATTGTGGCATAGTAGGTTGGAAATGAGCAGAAACTGAGCATACCAGAACTGGTGCATTGTACTGTGGAATAATACAACATGGAAAGACTGGGCTTATTTCACTGAAGTAACTTTTCTCTGGATTTCGGATGAGATAAAATACCTGAAAAGTAGTACATAAAACTTAAGGTATTTATCCCCATGAGGCACACAGCCCAAACTCTAATCTGCTTTAAAGGGAAGTGTTCCATACACAACACATAGACAAGATGGAATTTTACTGACCTTGAACTTAATGAGATGTGGTTTTGCTATAATATTAAGACCATACTTACAATTAATATTTTCAAGGAAAAATGGATACTATAGGGATCTAAATGAGCTGTGGCCAAATAAATAAATAAAATAAATAACAATTAAAAATAAACATGAACAGGCAGGTCAGTTTTGTAGAAGAATTTACCAACTGTCACAATCTCACAAACAGTCTCACATAGTCCCAGATGAGTATCAAGCCAGTTCCAGAATGGGAAGACCCATTCTTTGTCTGAGTCTTGTTCCTCCTTGACTGTTACCATCTCCATGTACATCCCAGCCCCACAGCCTTCTCCATCATGTCCTATGACCACTTTTTGAAAATGGCTCAGAGAAAGAGCTTGCACTAAAAATGAATGCACCTGCAAAAAAAGGGAAATAGTAAAACAGAGTTTGGACCCAAATATGATTGAACTTCAGGGAAAATTCAGTCTTGGATTCCGCTAAGGATTTAAAATGTCTTCTTTTTTTTGTAATATTTAACATAACATCTCCCCTCTGAATGCAAGAAAGCACACAGATTATACCTAGGATTTAATCCCACATTCATCATTAACAATGCATTGATCTTTGGACAATATGGATCATTTCATCAATCATTTCATCTTACATTATAATGCACGTACCTCAACCTTCTGACAAACAGTTAGGGCAAGATTTTGCTTCTGATCAAATTTTCATCTTTCAGGATACTTCTAGTTTCTAAAATTTATCATAAAAACCTTAACAGTCCTAAAGAAAAGTCAGAATTCTAAAAAGCATGTACATTCCAACATAGGTTCTAAATTCTTCTCAAATAGTCAAAAAAGCCTTTTTGTTTTGCTTACAAAATTAAAATAATTGTGGAAATAGCAAATGGAGAAAACCATAAGTAATAGAAGGAAGTTAATCTGAAGGTGGAGAACAATTTGAGCAGAATATGAGAGGTGGGAAGGGAAGCAGAACGGAGAAGGCAAAGTAAGACAAAAGAGAACATAAACATCAATGGATGAGACTAGAGACAACAAAAACAACAAGATAAGGAAAAATGTGAAATGCAAAGAAAGAAATTATATGCCTCACTAAATCCTTGCTTGTTTTGTAAGAAAGTCAGGTGTTTTGTATGAGGCCCAGCCTAGGGCCAGATGGATTCAATGGTAGCTGATAAAGGTTAATAAAATTGTGAACAACTGGACTTTAAACAGCAATTTCTAGGATTATAATTAACACAAACATCCCACACCCCCCTGAAAAAAATAAGTAAATAGTAGGAACCTACTAAACCAGATGTCAGGGCAGTTAAAAAAGAAGATATTAGCAAACCGATCTCCAAAAAATTCTGTACTTGCTAAGATCTATGTGTTGTCCTTGGTACTTTTTGAATAAAAAAGAAGTAGATTTTCTGCTACTAATACTAAAAGCACTTTCATAAAATAAAAATACTGATTTGTTTTTTTTAACAGTAGTCAGGACCCAGCAGCAGATCATAAGCAGACTGATTTTTTTTTTTTCCCATAAGACATTTTAGGAATCGGTGCATGAAGGCAAATATGAATGATTATTGGACACTTATCTTCTGCATATAGGCATAGTCCTGAGATACGTGCAGAAATTCTGTTTGTTACTGATTTCACTTTTACCCTACCAAATGCTGTGTAACTGTCTAGTGAAATAATTTCACAGAAATCTAAGACTCTCCTTGACAATATACATCTTTGTACCAAGCTTTTTCTAACTCAAACGTTCAGTGAGTGAACCTCTCAGAGAAAAGCCTGATATACAAGAGTTTTATTGTTATTAGTCATCTAGAAACAATTTTTATGTGCATTCTCTTCTCTAAGGGGAGTTTTTGTCTCTTGTCTAAACTTACTGACCAGACATTAACTTAATGTTTCCTGTGATACTGTGGTTTCAGAAACATCACTGATTGAAAAAGTCTCACAGCAATTTCTCACTTATTTCAAAACACTGATTTTTAATTCTTTGCTACATGGGTTGTCCTATATTTAAATTGGAAGTAGTAGGATGCATGATCAGAGAGGTTCTCCCCAGTAATCTGTTCTCTGTGTGCTCCTTGTAGAGTCTTTACCATCATGTGAGGATGTCCTTGCACAGGAAGGAGATAATACTAGCATTGCTCTACTGTGGATATCTGGAAGATAAATTCTGTTTCCAAACTCTTGCCCATCTGTAACAAAATGTATTCTGATCAAGTATTAAGCAACACTTCATGCAGTGCTATCCCCTGCACATGTAAGACAGCATTTTTTTGCCATTACCTTATTCCTTGGAAATTTTGCTTTTGCTAAAGATGTATGAAGTTTCCTCACACCTGTGTTCCCTCTTTTGCCATAGAAAGTGATATAAACATTTGCAAAAGTTTCTGCTCCCCAACAGTCACCAATATGTACAGAGACAACATACTTATAGACTATATAAAAAGAAAAAGTTTAAGCTGATAAAGTACAAGGTGTACTTAAAAGAGAACAGACACAGAATATTAAGTAAGACTACTGCATGTTTTTATCTCTGAAGCTACCAAAAAAATCTGCTATACAGTGATTGAAATGGTCAGATTACTCTTTATGAATTTGATCTCATGCTAAGTTCAATGAAGACCTTCCATTAATTTCCTTAGACATTCAAGGGAAATTGGACTTGGACAATTTAGACTTATGCAGCTTAGAGATACTAAAAGCTAGACAAATTCTGACCGATTCTTTTTTACTGTGTAAGATCTGGAAAATAAGATCTCATCTGAGTTTATTCAGGGACTGTCAGAAACTGAATTATCTTTGCAGTAAATTACTACAGGTCAAAGAATAAGACACTATGTAAAGTTTATGCAAATTATAATAGCAGAGACAGATGTAGCAGAGCATCTCAATGAATGATGTGACATAGAAGTATAAAAATTTACAAAATACTCTTATCGATTTAAGGTGCATGACAGGAACTATGAACTTTTTACCTCTATAGTGCTCCTGTATAAACGCACTTCCACACAGATTGGATTTTCTTCTGAGGAAGATCATTAAATTGCATATATATTCCTACTCAGAAGAATAACTAAAAATTTTTAAATGTCATTTTTAATGCACAGTTCTGCTGAGTTAACATTTAACTAACAAAGCTATAGTTTCTTTTAAGGTCGTGAATAGATTAGAGGTATTCAGGGACCAGAACTTCTGGAACTTCAGTTCAGAAATGCAGTCGTGTCTCTAATTATTTTTACCTCGTGTAACTGCTAACTTCTCTGAACAAATGCACCACTTCTATAAGTCTTTACATTCCGAGTTAATCTCTGAATGTACTCTGAAACTCAGCATGTTAAAAAATAGTCCATAAGGAAAAACCAAAAAGTTTTTTGTACAATAAAGCTTACTTCTGATACTTCTGTTAGTAACTAAAGCTATTATAAGCTAAGTAATTCAATAGTAAATCTACCATAAATAATTTCCTTGGCTTTGAACATGTGCTTTATCTTTAAAGAGCATAATTAAATTGTTCAGTTTTGCACACATAGAATCATACAGATGATTTAGCAACTGTGAAACCCAATATGCAACTTAACTAGAACATTCAAATTTCTTAAGTGGTCAGCATTTTGCAGTGCATATATGAAGACAGTTGCAATATAGCCACTGAAGATACCAAATCCAGACAAAGTGCTATATCTGTGGCATTGATTTCTTTTCAAAAGTTTCGTTTATATTATTTAAATATTCTCAGTGTTTTTACCTGGTAAAGTTTTCCAGTCCTCATTGACTGCAGGGAATTCTTTCACTAGCTCCTTGTCTTCTCTGTTAAGAGAGCCAGCAGTTACAGTCAAGGTTCAGTTCTTGTTTTGTATGTAGCTCTTCTAAGTGAAAAGACTTCAAATGCCAGCCCTCAAAGCCTGGCACATCATCACAGCTGCCCCAAATCTTGTATACATCTCCCAGATGTCCAGTCTCAACCTGCAACAAATATCATGAGGAAGAACATACTGTCAGGGCTGGTTCGCTTGCAGAGATTTTCCCAAATCTCTGCGTAGAGTTTCTATAAACTTAACATTAACCAATGGAAAAGCTGAATTGGAGGCTGGGATAAGTGTGATGAGAGAATCAATCCTTCTGTTCTCCGTGGTATGATCATGGGTGAGATTGTCACCTCTATTTTCCTCTGTTCCCTAATTAGTATTGCAAGCATGATACCCTAACCACTAAGGTGAGTCAAGTTTAAAATTAATAATATCTGTGCATTTAAGCTCTTAGACAAAAGGTAACATGTAAAGCTTTGACCCTACTGAATAGAGAGAGAATTAACTTACAATTAAAGGTTCTGATATCAGCAGTCAAGTGAGGTATTAAAATTAATGATAATTGCTATGAGCCTAGAAAGTTTTAACTAAATTCTAAATTCTCATTTGCAAAATGACTGGATTTAGAACATGAAATTACTTTGTAACCAATTCTTTGGAAAAGAGGACGACTATTTCTGCATAAAAGTAAACCAAGAATTTTGCAGAAAACTGTAGAACAACACAGCCCTGTTTCCATCCTGCATATTGGAAATTCAATATCTGGTTGCTGATCGAGGACTTCTGTGAGGTCTGGTTAGGCCATCCAATTTAGGGCTGTGGGAACTGGGATGATCAAACTGCATCAAGTGCTAGTGATCTCAATGACATTAACCACTGCCTGATAGGTCTTCTGAACACCAGGAAGTGGAATGCTGCAGCCTTTCACCAGGCCACTGCAAGGAAGACAAAGTGGGAAGGGACTTTCCAGTGATACAATGCTGAACTATTATTTTTAAGAGGCAACAATTATTTTTAAGAAAGATAAAAATAAAAAGAAAATATTGCCAGTGGCCTTGTTCTTCTCTCATATTGCCTTTTTTTTTCCCTCCCAGACCAGTCACAATATAAGTTTTTGTTCAGGTTCTGTGTAAAAAGGGCTTCAGGGCAGGACCCACATGGAACAGAACTCTGTGCTCCCCCTCCCCTCAGCAAGAGAGAGAGCAAGAGAGAGAGAGGCTTTGAACCCATTGGGAGTTAAACAGAAATAAATATATTGTGTAACAGGGAACAGAAAACAAAAAAGAGAGGTAAAAATATATACAAAGATGGGAGGAATACAAAGTAAACAAGATATACAAACCCCAAATCTCAGATGGCTCTGGACCACGTGGAAAGAGGCAGTCTGACCTCCAGCCGACCAGGATCGAGAGCTGCAGGGCAAGGGGGCCAACACCCCCTTACTGCCTCTTTTAAAGAGTGTGGAGAGGAAGGGGATGGAATATACTCTTTTCCCCCAGGACCCTCCCAGGTCGTAGAAGATCACCTGCTCCCCACCCAAGCCTCCAACCACAACAGTTTTGGTGACTGTTGAAGGGAAATAAACCCTTTGTTCATCCAGTAGCATCACAGTAAGAAACTGGAATTAGTCATGCAATCGTGCTCTGGGGCCAGCAGCACCACCAGCAGCCTGGCTCTTAAAACAGAGTACAGAACTCCTAATAGATTAATTTATTCTGTTTCTCAGCAGAGCTCTGCACTTGACAGCCCCTCACTGCTGCCCTGGCTTGCTTGAAGCTAGTTCATGTGCCTTCGCACAGTGGACACATATGTAGGGTACTATCAAAAAAAAAAAGCTACCTTGGTCTTATTTGGGAGGAACTATATAAGATGTGTGGCTTTGTCATTTTGGTGGAGAGTTGGCCACCCTCATTAGTAACTATTATGTAAATAAGAAATAGTAGAACCTCAGAGTATGAAAAAGAACAGTTAATTAAAAGTTAAGCAACGCACCAAAACAATTTTACAGGGGCGTGAACTGTTTATGGAACTTATGAAGAGGCCTCTACTAGGAAGAAATTGTACTTGATGGCTTAAAAGATCCCTTCTGAAGTCTGAATTTCTGAATTATTAAGTGTTACAAGTCGTTGCCATGCCACCTCTAAAAAATTTCAAGATTCAAGACATCGCTCTTTAAGGACCAGGGAAGAAATCTTTCCTATGGTCTCTATCACAGCCCTGAGGCTACAGGGAAACTCAGCTCCTGAGTTGTAACTCCACAGTACCCACAACAGCCGCACAGCAGTAGGTCTACACTGAAGAAGAGGTCACCAGATTTGTCCTGAAACATGCATTCACCTCTTATTAAACTCAATGGGAATTATTTGGGTTCATTGAGAATAGAGCACACAAATTCTTCACCTATCTAAACCACAGTTCCTTTACAGGAAACAAAATCATTGCTTCCTGTCTTTCAGAATCAGACTACTGACTTGTAAAATTATTGCCTGCAGATTTTCTTTCTTGAAGATAGATCCTGTGACTGTATCACACAGCTACTCTAAATGCCATGCACAACTTATTCCATAAAGCCCTCTGGTTTGGAGTTGCAACATTATAGAACTTGGGTATTTTCATATGACAGGGCAAGCTGTACTTCACATCGTACTTTGTCTTCTGCTATTCAAATTTGCATTTTTCTGGGCTTCCAGACTGTCATAAATGCACATGTTGTAATCATTGTAGGAAAGGCACACATGAGATATAGGAAAATAACTTTGGAATAGAGGACAGACTATTTAGAAGCCATTATTTTGTCTTTAGTTTCTGGAATCAAAATTTCAGTTAATTCAATTACTACCTTTGAACCAGCAAGCACGAGTAATCACACAGTCTATGATCCATGGAATTAAACACCAACTATTTTCAATTGAGTGTGTCAGATATTTCCTGACTTTTCATGCATTTGGCTTTTTCCCCCACAGTTCTGGCCATTATTAGCCTTTTGCTTCAGCTCCACCATTGTAACAGAGCATTGCCATTACATCATGCTTGTAATTGTTTTCTGAGCAATTTAATACAACCACTTTCCCTTTGGAATGTTATATCCTATCTTTAATCCCATAATTGGCTTTTCCATCCATTGATGCCTATTAATCGATGTAACATGGCCTTCAAAGCAGAGACAGATAAATAATCCATCACAAAGTATGTATCCAGTGACTATCCTGGTTTTAAGCTTGTAGAGTATTTGAGGGAGGACCTTCTACCTTGCTTTCTATTTATTTATTTTTATAATTTCCTAATTATTTTTTCCACCTTTGTTTTTTCTGAACAGTTTTTAAGTCGAAATCTTAGCTGAGTTGGATATGATTTGTGATATACGAAACAACATGATATTTCTTTTCCTTTACATGATTGAAGGAGCTTAGCTCTTATAATAAAGAGGGTGCTCTGGCAAAGCCACTGGTGTTTTGAAGCTCTTAGAGACAGATAACTGATGAAGATGATTAGAGAATTTCATAATATTTAAAGTCTTTTCCTTTTTGACTTGCACAGGGCTTCTCCAAAGACATTACACCTAATATAATTAAAGCTTTGTAAAATTTACTGTTTGGGTAGGCATTTAAATTCAATTCTTTATCCACTTGCTGTTAAAAAAAAAGTGCATAAATTATTCTAGTTAAAAAGACATGGTCAAAGGATCCTAAAGTTAAGCTGAATCTTTCTGTCAGGAACTCCAGAAATCCCACTGCTTGTTTTTTTTGAGTATGACCTCATGCTGTAGAAAACACAGGGAGTATTTCATTATGTTATTTAAATTTTTCTGTCACCCTCATAGTCCTTAACACAAAATAAATTCTGTATTTGGTGGGTATTCATGAACAGTCCCACCTGAAGACCTCTGTTGCTCATTTCATACTACCTGTGCTTGTGCTTTAGAAAGTAGTTCTAGGGATCCAAATCTCAGCATCTGTTAGTCAATGTATCTTTCCATTTTATAATTCTCGGTTTAATAGAATGTGCACAATACACTAGGACCCTCCAAAGGCATGCTCTAACAAGCTTACTCTGTAAGTAACCAAGAAACACTGACAACTGAGAGAGATATACTTTAAAAATTTACTCATTCCGCATGAGATCAGCAGTTGATTGTTATCATCAGAATATCAAGGAAAAAAATCTACTACTGCACTGTCAGCTTACTTTCATTTTCCCAGTTATTTTTCAACGTGTTCGCTCACTGGAGGTGATGTGGTTTCTTGCCATGCTGTCTTCCATGGTAGAATTCCCAGCAGATTCAATAACACTGATACATTTACCTATTTCTCAATTTTTTTTTCTTAGAATGGGGGTGTTCTAATTAAATCCAAGCATCTCACAGTACTACAGATACCTGAGACCACTGAAACCCAACAACTATAACTGATGGCATCCTGCTATTTTATCTCTTTTAATAATTTATTCTTCATGCTTGCAACATGAAATTAAACTACACCTGTTCTTTCATAGGAGTTGGTTAGAAATATTTTTTGATTAATCATTCTGAATACGATACACATCTGTGCCTATATTTCTGTGAGAGCACCTGGAAAATCAGGAATTTACATACCTTCCTGTCCTCAGTGTGCAATAAATGTACCTCAGATCAAAATTAAGCTTACTGTCTCAAAACTATTTGAGCTTGCTTATAGCACATAACCTGTTGTTCCTTTTACTGCATTATATTACTAAGGACTTTTGTCTAGGACCAGGATCTTGAGGGGATTTAAAAGTTTGGTTACTCCTGCTTGTTGGGAATCTGAATTCAGAGCTTGTGAATCACTTTCCTTGTGATATCGTGTTCATGCCTCCAGCCTACTGCCACAGTGAGAGAAAATGAACAAAGTTATATTCTTCTGAATAGTCTTGGTATGAACAAGGAAAGGGAAAGTAGAAAGAAACTGGGTTTATTAGCTGAACCACCTAGAGAAGATATGAAGGTGTTTATGGAGATATCTGTGAATCCTCCAATGCTCCTTTATATCAGACCTGCTATCCTCAAACCTGTAAAACACTGCAAGGAATGTGACAAAGCAACAAAAATTCCTGCACAGTAAACAATGCTTAAATAGTATTAACTACTTCATACAAAGCAACAAAACCAAGGGCACAAATAGCTAAGAGGGAACTGTAGGCACTAGCCCAAAGCCAGTCCAAAGTATGAATAAGTGTTTAGAAAGCTGTTGAGGTGGCAGCCCAGCGCAGTGGATGCACTCCTGTTGTCCCCTGGATAGCAGACTATGAAGGACAATCACAACTGACACAACAATACTAATTTTGCAGGGTACATTGCATTTGGGAAATCACCAGCTAGTTGGGTGTAGCAGAGGTCTGCTTTAGGTAATGATGCTTGCCAAAGCTCAGCCAGCTGTTGTGGTTTCTCCATGCATAGATTCTGCCTCTATTGACTTCTTCGATTTATGTCAATGGGTTAGGAAGCTCCTTTTGTTGCTCAGTGTGTTTCCTCTCTGTTTTCTGATAAGCAGCTGCTTTCTTGCCTTTAACAAGTGTTTATCTTTTCATTTACTCCCCATAAAGTTCCTAAATTGCTATAGCTTGTTATTTAAATTAAAAATTCAGCCTGGATCAGGACATTATGATGAAGCTTTGACAACATTTGCTAAATGTAATTTTGCCATTGTTTTCAGAATATTTATTGTGGTCGTTGAAAAGTATTTCTGAGCTTTATAAGTCTGCCTCGAATTGCAAGCTATTTCTCTTCTCTAACTGGCAAGAAGCTGCACTTCATGCCAAGCCAAAGAATTTGCAGTGACTTAGCCTAGACAGCCAGGGCAGAATCTGAACATTAAAATGATGCCTCAGATGAATCCTCTCAAAGCAGCAGGATCCATGTCAGGGGTACAGGTCATCAGGACTTTGTTAGGGTTGATTTTAATACTGGTCATGTATATGCTGTTGCTTTATCACACCTTGGTATGCGTGAGTGCATTCTCCTGTGATTTATGATTATCTAGAAAAATCCTCCACCTGATGGCATGAGAGACAGGGCTATTTTGGAGTATAGAGACAGCTCTACAGAGACTGAAATAAAGGAAAGAAAAGCCCACTTACATCCCCTGGGAATACCGTCCAATCCTTCATCTTCTGCATTCTCAAATAATTGGATATTACCGTTTGTATAAATTGCAACTCCGTGATCTTTAGAGAATTAGAATAAATTGAAGACAAGCTGATGAATGCAATAAGTTACACAAAAAGGACCGTTTCTCTCCATGAGACATATCCTTGAAAGCACTGAAAATTCGAAGAGAACACAGATGGCTGTTGTAGAACAGGACTATCATCAGAAGATGACCCTAGATTTAAAGTTGAATCATACTGTCTTTGTAAATAAAACCATCATTTGTACCAGCAAAACCAGCATTCTATAAATTTATGTATCTTTTGGCTAGATAGGAATATCATGATAAGCTCTCTGTAGTACTGTATGTTTATGACTTACAATTAATTCATCTGTTGCTCTGAGTAGAAAGCACACGTATCATGCGTCTTGTGAAGAAAACAGAAGCTAATCACTTTTGCCCTTTGAGCCATAAGTCACAAGGGTCCTTTTACACTCTTGTGGCTCTGGGGAACTCCCATCTGTTTTAACCTGCACTCTCCACTGCTGTGCTAAACAAAACAAAAACAAAAACAAAAACAAATTTAGTATCAATTGCAGGGAATAATGGATAGTTTTGTTATTATTACAACAGAGAAATCAAAGATTACCATGAATTTACATCGTATTTTATAAAAATAGATTGCCATTCCTTCCCTTGAAGATAATTAAACTTTAAAAAGACTTGATAAACACAAGACAACTGTTGAAGTGAGTACACAAGCAGAAATTAACACCAAGGAAGCAGGAAAAGGAAAATTTTTGTTTGTTTGTTTGTTTATAATTATTATTATTTTTTATAACAAAATAATTGCTTTAATTGCAGTAATTAATTTATTACATTTCAGTTCTTGAAGTGTTCATATGTAACATGAAAACAAAAACTAACATTTTGAAAGTCTTGCATGTGATCCATTTGCAAGAACTGCTGGCTGTTACACATTCAGTTAAATAAACCCATTTTCTCAGATTTTCTAACCTAATTTCTCAGTTCATTCTGTTTCTTTGTCTTATAAGACCTTCATTAAGGTTGAATCCAAAATTTGGGGAATTCCAAAGAGGTGTTTTCACCAACCTCATTTCATAGCTTGGGCCTTTCAGAGATTTTTTTGTATGACCTGTACTCATAGCAATGTTTGAAGTCCAGAATGCAATCATGAAGCTACAGAGAACCATTAGAGGTGTGGAAAAAATCCTGTGTCTGTGATGGACAATGTAGATTAGTTATTTAACTGCTTGAAAGTAAATATCCCCCTTAATTCAAATGAGTTATTTCTAGAAAAGACACTCAATCCTGCAGAGCAAAGGGAAGTTAACAGTGGAAGGAAATCAAAAGCCTATGTTTAGACCGTGATCAGGACTTATAGTATGATAATTTGCTAATAGGATTAATATAAAAAAAGAACTATTTTTGATTGTGTGTCAGCCTACAATGCAATGTGCTGAAAAAATAAATTCTAGAGTAGTTTAATTCAAAAATAAATTGGATGTAATTCTGTTTCTTCCACTACTGTGTGCTTTTTTCACACCTTTTGTTCTCTTCCACCTGCTAGGAGATGGAGACTAGGTAAAAACCTGAGCTTTTTAACTGATTATTTATAATACTCCCCTGTTTTTTTAGATTATTTTCTTTAGTTAATTATGCTTTTCCCCTTGTTATAGAAGCTGTTTCTGCGTTACATCTGACTGGTCCCTGACTCTTCTGGGCTCAGCTACAAAACAGCAAGCAAATACACATCTCACAGTCAGTCTGCTGAGTAACACACTAGCTGAAAGGAGCCTCCCATCTGAACTCTTTTTCTGAGGTCATTTCCAGGAATGAGTCAGATGTAGTATGTGGAACATCCACACTTTGCCTAATGAGGAACTTTTGTTGTTTGATATATGTGCCAGCTTTGAATTTTATCTCCTTGTGCCAGGTTGGCATGTGGTACCCTTCAGGGTGTCACACTTGGTGAAGTCAAGCATCCTTTGAGCTTCTGCTGTTTTTGAGCACTCTGAGGGTTTATGAGCAGCTTCAAATTTTCAAAAAGACTCCCAACATAGCCCTGAAAATCTTATCCTCTCCAACCATGCCCCATTTTCAAGGCTGGCTCAGGAACACAGCAAAGAGGAAATTAAGATAATTTTCCATTACTGTGTTTCCCAGCTGAGCTTTTTTTCCTCACTTTGTAATATCCCTCTGCTTCAGGAGAGAACAAGCCCAAAGTTAAGAGAAAGCGCGGATGCATAACTGCCTGTTCCCTGCTCAGAGGCATTATGTTTAGAGAAGGTATTTCAGGCAAGGTGATTTATTTTAATTAATATCCATGATTGTGGGTTTTTTAATTATTATTTCTGGAGAAAGCCTAAGATACCATTTGGGAGTTTTCCAGGAAATAAATCACCAGTTAACAGATTTAAGACCTTTTAACATCTACGACTATTTGTTCTCCTACATTTACTTCTAATGCTTCCACAATTTGGTAACTGAGCTAACCCAGACCGGCTGCATTCTCTCTCAGTTCAGCAAATTCATTTAACCTGCTCATGCCAGAAGAAGCAAAAAATCTTTTGTCTAATATTATATTCACTTAGCTACTGGGTAAGGATGGTTGCAATGGACATAAGACTGATGACAAATACTGTGTTCAGTGATTTCTATCTCTCTTTGCAGGATATTCTGAAGTTCTGCAAATTAGGTAGCTGGGCTTGAGTAGGTTGCCTTCTAGGTTTTTCCTGTGTGTGGCCATATTAAAAAAGAGACTTTTCCACCCTGATGCTACTGAACTGCATTAGCTTCCTTTCAGAGTGAGTAGTGTGTTAGTGTATTATCGTGCTTTTAACTTACGTGTAAAGATACAGCAATTTTCTCTGAAACATCAGTACGACAACTGCTAAAAGAATGGTAGGGGGAAAACAGAATTTTGTGGGGGAAAAAAAAAATCTCAGAACTCCTCTTTTCTAAAATAATATAGCCAAGCATCTGCTTTTGCATTACAGGGATGTACCCAGAGACATGTTAGAAGCAAGGGTCATTTGTTGGCTTTTAGCCATAACAATTTCCTTCCAGAAAGTCTTTTCACCACTAGTTTGGAACCTGAAAGATAGTTGCAGTAAAACTCTGAAAGTCAAACCTGCAATGACTTCTGCATAAGCAAAAATGAGCAAGGTAAGTCAACATTTCTTAATATAATTCAGAAAATGGAAAAAAGATTAAAGGATTTATTTTTTAAAAAAATATGAAAAATATATGTATTTTTAAAGGATAGCCACTATGACTTTTAGAATACATTATTGCAGCTTTTTTGTTTTCCTCTGTCATTCCAGGTCTTAAGACCAAAAAACACTACTCACACTTTGCTAGATGTAGGAGCAGGTTGCTTAATTCCTGAAGACTGTAGAAATTTGTGTTGCCTTGAGGCAGAGAAGTTAGTCTTCTTATTTTATCCTTTTAGGAAATTCAGTCTCCACCCAGCAATATATATTGTCATTGCTTTTTAGAAGCAGGACCAACCCATTTGCAATCTGGGAATCCGATGATTATTCTTATTCCATTAGCAAATACTTGCAAAGTAGGGAATAACAAAATAAATCATGGGAGAATTTACTGAATATTTTTTCTCTTAGGAATTTTATATAAGCCTTAATACTAACAACCTTGCACAACACAAGAAAAGCCAACCTAGAAGTATCTGAACAAGAAAAAAAATGAACTCTGTCAGTGTTGAACTATATTTTATTCACACCCACAGAGCCCACAATAACATGGAGCACCCTACAGAAATCACAGTACAGGAACCCAGCTCCTTTTAATTGACTGTGGTGTGAACAACATTGGAATATACTATGTCTTGTCTCCTTGCCTTGAGAGAAAATTCTTTACTATATGTTATTACAATCCTCCACCTAGTTTGAGGCAGAAAAGGAAAATAGAGAAAACAGAAGGGGGAAGTAGTCAAAATTCTCTACAATGCAGGAAACTTTTAAAGAATGATGTAAGTCCCATTCTCCCTCAAAACAACATCATTTAAGAGCTGACAGCAGCTGTCTGCCTCCTCTACCAGGACAATATACTTTGTCTTTTTGTCTTGCATCAAACATACAAGGTGGAATCAAGAGAATACAATTAAATCTGTTCCTATGCTTGATTTGCCAGAACCACTCTGTAATCTACAGATGTACAAGGGTCGCTGAGAAAATGTGATATGGCCATATTGCATTTTTGGCAGAAGCCATAACCAGCAGCAGTGTTCACAAGGATCTGGGATTTATGCTTCATTTAAAGCTGGCATAATTCCAGCCTGGCTGAAAAAGGATCAGGAGCCCTGTTAGGTCCTGCTTAGCAATCATGACTTTCAAACTTTCTTCTTTGACTAGGTGGTTGAACAAAGAGGTTGAAAAAGAATGAGATTTGTGACCTTCACAGTGACTTAAAAGCGTTTTGGTTTCTAAACTTTGCTTTAGACCTGACCTAAGCACATTGATCTCATCCTGAAAAATCACCAAACACTGAATTATGCCAATAAACTTTTTATAACTTCCCCTGAAGCCCACTTACAGATTGCAGCTCATATAGAGTGTGACCACATGAATGCATAAAACTCTGGCTCCATAACATCAACACTACTGTTTGCCACATTCATTAAATGTATATTACATGGAAAGTTTTCACTTCTGCTGTGAATGGAACTCCTTATCATAACTATCCACTCTACCATGTGAAATCTTCACTGCTGCAGCTGCTGGGAAAATTTAAGGCAATTACTTTGGCTTCAAAGACTCTGCATCTCTGGAATTTTCTCTTATCAGCTCTAACCCTGGCATTGTGTCATAATGAATTGACACAGAACTGAGTACAACACACCTTTCCAAACCTCTTGTGATTGTTACCCTCCTATAGAGCTGAGTCTTTTCATATGTGAGGTCTATGAGATCATCAGTATGATGACACAAATTAAACAGAACAATCATGATATCAGTCCTACTTGTAATTTTTTTTTTTTACATGAGGCATGAAAGCACAGTCTCTCACCTACCTCAGTTCCTCACTGCAATGAGCCTCTGGGTAAAGAAAAGATGGGTAAAGAGCAATTCAGGTTAAGCTGATGCACAGCTAATTGGCAGAATACTTCCTAAAAATGTTCTTCCCCTTTATACCTTCATTATTCGGAACCTATTATCTCAATGTAAGCAATCAGCACACAATCTTTGGGTACTCCTGGACATCTTGACAGTGTGACGTTTCAAAAACCTGTTAACAATAAGCCACTCCTTTCTTCTCATAATCATATGTTGTGTCTAACTGTTCTGGATGTGCACAGGCTCCCAGCACTCTGTGCATCACTGCCTGCTTACTATAGCATAATCAAAAATGAAGCTGCACTGGGAAAGAAAAAAAAAAACAAACAACTTAAATTAGTAGTAAAATACAGCCTGTTTCCTGAATGTAAGGTCAAATAGATATTATGGCCACATCTCTGAATTGTGCACTTAGCAAAATGCAGAATCTAATTTCAAATCACTTTTGTGAAAACCAAATTTCTCCATGGGAAAGTTTTTACTTACCTGAGTTAATCAGTCTGCTCCTGTCAAAGTTATCTTGCCATGGAACAATAAAGCTGTTGACTAAGCTGTTTGAATGAATGCAAATGATTTAATTTTCACTGAAACTAGAGTTAGACAGAGATCGGGACTCATCCTATGAAGGTAAGTCGTTGTTTTCATAGATAAATTTAAATGCTACTTTTTTTACCTTAGTTTCTCCTGCAGAGTTCCCATACACAGTGGTACAGAATATGCATTTACAGTTAAATATTCATAAAGATACTTGCGCCAGTTTGTTTCTCTTTTCTGGTTAGGGAGAAACACAGAGATAGTATCTCACATTTTAAACACTTGGGAGGTACTAGCATACTACAGTACCAGTATGAGGCTGGTTTTGTGGGTATAGAAACTGAAAGCTGGGTGGGTAGATTTTTATTAAAATATTTTCATTAATTCAAGCAGATTTTTTCAACTGGATACATATACTACATTTAGTTTCACTAATGGGTTTAGAGTTTAAACCTGTACTATTTCCGGCTACTTTGGGAATACTCTGTTGGATTTTGACCTGAAAATGCTTCCACTGACACTTCACAATGTATTTTTCAACTTGCTGATGTTTGCTAGGGGACCTGTCCCCATGTATTAAATGACAGTGACATTAGGATAAACAAAACAACACTTGAATCTCTTCTCAGAGGAATTCCAGGCTGATTTCAGGACAGAAGAGTAGAAATATGAAGAAAACCCAAAATGGTTTATGACCTGCATATATTTCTCAATTATTTATAAAGGCCTAGTCCTTTCTGTAGACTATTGCCAGTCCATTTGTCTTCATTTGTTCTCACACTTGATAGTTTGCATGTACAACGAGGTCACTTGCTCACATATTTGTCACAACACTGACTTACAGGTTAAATTCGAACAGCAAAAACAATGACGTAGAAAACAACTCTTACCTTTAAAGAATGCCTTCACTGAATTGCCATCCTCTAAATTATAGACAGGGGGAAAAAAACAACTGTAAGAAAGCTTTATTATCACTTTTCTTCTGAAGTTATGTTCTTATTGAAAAGGGCTCTTCAGTAGTAGCTAGGCATTAAGTCTATACTATATTGTTATAACACAACTTTTAACAAAATACTTTTGGCAGTTAGCTCCCTCTCAGTTTTCCCATCATCTTGATATGCAACTAACCATCTTTCACTGCTAAAACAAAAGTAGTAAGATTAACAGTTATTATCAGTATATCAAAAGTAATCTGACAATTACCTTCTCTCTCCAATAGTGTTTTTATACTTTTTTATCACATTATGCCTTGAGACTACTTCCTAGATCAAATTTTCTTTTATACATTCATCATAGTTGGCCTTATTAGGCCCTTGTATTAGGAGAATTTGGCTCACTCTGCTCCAGGCAAATAGGAATTTTCATAGTAGCCATATGAAGTACTATAGTATTTAATCTAATGTACTTCATATAATATTAAGCATTTACATGATCAGAGAATCAGGTGTACATTTGGGGAGGTTATATAACCTTCTGTTTTTAGTTTTAATTATATTTAAAACGATATATAACTCCTGCTAATCTGGAAGTTTCTAAACATTCTGTAGATCTCCAGTAATTAACTGAACTTCTCTTTTTACTTTCCTTTTCTTTCATACTGATGAATTTAAGGATTTTTCCCAGAATATCATTTCACAACAAGCCATACTTCTTTTGGCTGATCCCCCATGCTGATATAACAACACTTTACAGCCTTTAACAATTTCATTTAAAAATAAATACATGTTCACTATCAGCTTCTATTCTGTTAGTTGATGCTGTATTTGTTTAAACCCAAGAATCCATAATATTTTTAATTTCTTCTATGTAACATCTCTACGAATAAATCTCTTTATGCATACAGGCCAAACTCCACTGTATTTCAACTATTGTTGCACTAAATAGCTTGATCAACTTTTGTGACCTAGCTCCTCATTCCCTCCTAAGAAACAAAAGATCACTACCAGTTTCTGAAAATAGAAAGCAAACTTTGACACATTGGTAGCACACACAGACTGCAGGCAAAACTCCTCTAGTTCTATATATATTGCCCCTAATCTTTTTCTTAGAGCTCAACAATTTCTTTTTGACAAGGTAGTTTTATAGAGCCAGTGTCTTCATTAAGTGTCCAGCCTTTTAGAGAAGCGTCATAAAAATCTCCTTGAAAGTATAGAAACAATTCTGTCATTCATCTACTCTTCTGATAACCACCTTTTTTTTTTTTTTTTTAGCCATCTTTTAGCAAATAAATTAAAAAGCCTAATAGCCAAAAATGAAAACTAAACTGAAAACCTGATCATCAGAATTATAGTTCTGAAATGAATAAGTGGTTCTTAACTAGTCATTTCCAGGAATCTTGCAAACTGAAACCCTGGGTTTTTTTTTGTAAACATGTAGGATTCCAAAGGGAGGGGAGCTGACTCTACTGAACCCTTAAAGATTTTCAAGACTTTAAGTCACAGTTCTCAAGATAACATGGAAACTATTACACTCATATAACTCATATTGGTAAATTCTGAAAACCATATACTACAGAATATAATTAACTGGATCTAACATACAATTCTTCAAATTATTTCTATTGTATTTCATATACTAATACATAAATAACAGAGAAATTCTTATTTTCATCTATTGGCTTGATGTTACAGATTTTTTTCTGGTATAGCCATATAATTCAGCTCAATGACTGCTAAAAGTTCAGGTTGCCGTTGCCTTAGATAAAAAGAAAATTTGGAAGAACAGGCTGTTTAGAATTTTTAGAACTGAGAGAATCAAGCATTTTTTAATATTCCCCTTGGCAGCAAAATTCTAGACCTATACAAGTAGAGATTTACCAAACGAGAGGAAGTATTGTAGCTTTCCTTCAGGAGAAAAGTTAAAGGTCTTTCCAAAGATTCCCAGGATCTATATAAGGTTTTCAGTAACAGAGAAAGATAAACTGACCAAAATCAGTGCAGCTAGACCTTTACACATAATGCTTCTTAAAAGATTAAGAACTGAAAGCTCATTTGTTTTCATGAGGTCTTCATATAGTTCTGATTTTAAAAAAGATCAATGCATCTTTCCTCCTGTGCAACATTTCAGTTTGAGCTTCTTTGTATCGGAGGGCTGAGACTCCCTCCGATACAACTTTGTTCTTTGTCTTCCATGGCAAAATTTTACATTATTTGTATGTGGAAAAACTCTGGGGCATTGTTCATTTTTTTCAGTTGTGTGCACATGCCTCTTCTGCAATCTTTTCTTTAGGTTGCCAGTAGCATAACAAATTCTTTTTCTCCGTGAACAACATACCTAGTCCAAGGAAATACAACCTCCTGAGCTTCCTTTCCTTCTTTATACTTGATGGTGATCTTATCCAGGGACAACACATCCATTGCGTGTGTTGAAATGACAAAAGTTTCTGATGTGAAATAATTCATTTTTAAAAAATAAATTTAAAGAAAAAAGCCAGATTACCTTTTTCCAGCAGAAACACGAATCATATTAAAACAGCGAAATAGTGAAGCTCTATTAGCAGAATGAAAGCGCTGTTATTCTGTGCCTATCACAAGAGGTACAATGTTGATTCTTCTCTGCCTTGCTCCATTTTTATTTTAAAAGGGGTGGGGTTTTTTTTTGCCTTGAAGAAAAGTATATGCATATATCTGTGAACTGCCAGCACCATTCACATCCGAGCTACATATTTCCATTCCCTGTGAACAGTGAGGAGGATGTTGGGACAACTCTGTTTATACAGTTAACTGAGATCAGAGTGAAAGCTAGAAAATTTGGTCCTCTCTGAGGGAAGTTGTTATTGCATATACAAGAGTATTAATTAACAAATCATTAAGACCTCTCATATGCAAATTGTGTGGGGTTGCAGCCTTGAAGGGGCTTTTCATGTCTAGGTGCCAGTAACTGAGAAAACTGAGGATCTGAGGAACCAGGGCCAGAGACTGGATAGACTGAGTGTTTAAGTCCAGCTACTGGAGACCTTATACATCCATACTGTAAATGCATTTATATTTGCCATGGATGGACTGTCATTCTGATCAGCTGGAGAGGGTAACAGGTGTTTGTGTGTGCTGAGTTCTTGTCTGTGTTGACATGCATGACTGGCCTGTACATACATGTATGTGTTTTATAAATGTGGGGTTTTTTGTGTGCCTACTGGGAGCACATACTCAGACTTGCTACTGTTGGAACCAGCAGGCATGGAGCTGTGCAGCCGCATTTGTATCAGGCTACTGAATTCATCCTCTCCCCAACAGCAGTCAGCACCATCACACTTGTGCTGATCTCTTAGATCACTTCCAATAACCATCCTAGCAACTGGTACAGTTCTCCTGACAAAGCCCTTTTCAAATATCCTGTTCTCACTGTGTCTGCACCACTCACAATTTGTCATATTGCTTACCAGGTTTTGCCTGACTCATATCATTATTTATCAGCACAATGTAGCAAAACAGCATGAGGGATGTTTTGGTTAGAAGCAGACAACTGTCCTATTTATTCTCATGCATCTGAGCCTGGAAGTCACTAGAAAGCAGCAGTCTTGGACTTGCCCAGGCAGTACATGGAGCAAGACATCAGGCCCAGGGTATGCTGCAAGCTTCTGTCACCCTCCTATCCTCAAGATTCACCAGCAATCAGGCAGGTCACAATGAAACAGGCCAAGAGAAGATTAAAAGCACCACTTGTGTAAATTTACAAATATGTATGGAAGATTTCTACGGAGAAGAAGGTTCTTTCAGCAAAGACACATAATTTAGTGACTCATAACTAACCAATGCTAAAACCCTGCAGTCTAGGACAAAAGTCTTCTTCTTTCCTCTTTCACAGTGGCTGTGAGAGAAGATCCCTGCAGTTTATGAGCCCCAAAGAAGGTATACATTCCATGATGCAGCTAAGACAGCCTCCAAGAGTAAAGACTTTCTGCCCTATCACTCAGGCAGGCCCAGCATAAAGGACCTCTCTTTTCCAACTCACAACACCCAAAAGACTGGGTCTCTAGATGGTCTTTCCTGACTGACCATCCTTTTCCAGGTCTCAAAGGCCCTGGTCACTTCAGGCCATGCTTATCTGGGACTAGTTTTGGATACAGTTCAAAAGAGATCTGTGAGGTCTGCCTGTGCTGAGTACAATGAGAAATCATCTTAATTACCAAGGCAGAAATTTTGTTATAGATAGAATTCAATCCATTGTCCTGTTGAGACTCTCCTCCTAAAACGCAATTTTAAACTCCATTGTCAAAGAACAGCTTAAGATAGCTGAGTCTGGCTGCAGATTTGTAATACTGATTCTATGGTATGGCCACACTACCTGTTAAAGGAGAGAGGAGGGAAGAGCTTGTGGTGTCCTGGGGGACAGAGCAAAGGTAGGCTCCACCACACTGTCTTTTCTGTTATGTCTTGGCCTACTAGGATGTGAAACTCTCAGGTATATGATCATCCATTCAGCCAAAGGCAGAAAACTCTAGAGAACTGCAGATATACAAGAATCAAGTTTACACCCACACCAAGGCTGCACTAATAAGGTGACAAGTCTACTCAGAGCCCTAGAGAGTACAGATGGTCAGCAAGATGAGTGTTGCTTGAGGTTATTTCAGAAAAGAGTAGGTTAAAGGTGCTGTTTTTTTTTTTTTTCAGTATGGCCCTGAACTGCCTTAAAGATCTTCTCTTCACTTCACTTCTTCACAGCTACAAATCCACAAACATGTTTACAGTATTTACATCTTCAGTGCTTTTAAATGCTAGCTGTCTCTTCATTTACATCATTCCAGAGATGCACACCTCAAGGGCCTGTACCCAAACTTCTCTCTTTTTTTTTTCTAAAAATCATACAAGCTGAATGCAATGTCACTTGCTGAGACAGCTCCACATTGACTTGCACAGGTTAAATAAGTAACCATATTTTACCAAATTTTTTTTACCAAAACTGCCCAAAGCAGCAAGGACATTATGCTATAGCTTCTTAAAATTTGATTGGTAGTTGAGCATCTGTTGAGCATATTTTAAATTCTATTCTGGCTGGTCTTCACTCTGTATCTAATGAAGGATTGTTTTACCTGTGTGAGCAATGCTTTCATGATTTTTTTGTATGCAAACAAATAGTGCTTTCATATAGATCAACTTGAAAACAAAGAGTGAAATGACAGTATTTGACGTTAAACTCATGTCCTGTTTGCTGTCCATTACCACAGTTTTTCACCATCCCATCACGGTGACCAGTCTGCAGGAAGACTTTTTATCACTGCAAGACCTTCTGTCACATTTTGTGTGAAGGATGCAATATAAATAAAGTGCATTGTGTTTTAAAAGGACTCAAAACCAGATTGGTCTCTAGGAAGTTAAATCCTACCTGGACCAGCTCCATCATGGCTAATCAGAACTTCCTCCAAGTCTCCCAGTGAGACAGCTTTTATGCAGAAAATATCCATCTGTGGAACCATACAAGGAAAATAATAATGGTCTTGAACACAGCTATTGCTTTGACTATGACAGAACAGAATAGTTTATTTTTTCTTTTTTTTTTTTTATTTCCAAAATAAATATAGGCGTCTTATATTGGTCCTGGCCAGTGAGTGGGGATCTTTTAAAGCTTTCTCAGGTGAATAACACCTTAATATTACTCGACAGAGACAACACTTGACTCCTTTGGCATGACACAATGAAGAGTTGCAAAGATTTATTTGGTCATCTCTATATTACATTTTCTAGTCCTATCTGCCTCATCAAGACTGGAAAAACTACTTGAGAATAAGTATTTAGAATCTGATTCTAAAATTCACAGTGCTCCATTCAGAAATGTTATCATTAACTTTTTCTCTATATGTGCAATATAAACAACTAAGAGTATTCAAATTTATATTCAATGCTCTCTGTAGATGACTGATCCAGCAGATAAAAAAATATTAATATGATGTAATTCCCTAAGTAATTCTGAATAAAGAAAGTAAGAAAATGGTAAACTGCTTGACTAAAACTTGTAAATAAAAATATATTTACACTCGTTGAGGAAAGTTTATTAGCCATAATTTACTCTTATTTATCGGAAATAGCATAGTTTTTACTTCACCTGTCCATGTCGAAATTTTGCATTATTATTCTTAGATCTACGGAGCTTCCTTTTGGCAGCATCTCCTCTTGTCCCAATGAGATTGATATGAAATTAGGATCTGTTTCAGCACCAAGTTTAGCACCTGTGTATACATGGACTTCATACATCAACATTAGAAGAAGAAAATGCTTGATATTATCCTTGTAGTTTGCACATGACTCAAAAGCTTTCCCACCAAAATTTTGCCAGAAGACTATACGGACTTTCAGGTTTGGAAGTAGCAACACCTATCCATGCATTTGTCATTTCCAGGTTCAATTTTTGTAATTCTCTGCATGAAAATATGAAAATACCAAACTTAAAAAATATAATGTTATGCAGAGTACAGCTGTTCATTGCTCAGCTGAGCAGCCCATCAAGCAAGTGTTCCCTAGTGCTCCATTTTCTCCTCTCACTCCCTGTTGACTCTTCATGATGTGACCTGGATACCACCAAACTCTGCCTAGTCATGGCCTCAAACAGCTATATTTCATTGCTGTCATTGCATTTTCAGCCTCTACATTTGTGTGAAACACAATTTTCTGAGTGGTTAAACTTCATTTCATCCTAGAAGAAGAACAGCAGTCATGAATCCTAGGGGGTTTAGATTTTCACTTCACATACAAAGGTGGGAGAGCAGATGAATGGGCTCCCTCATCTATAAAAAGCAGACATTTCACTTGCTTTTGAAGATTCCAACATTTATCTCTAGTAGTGGCTGCTAACACCTCTTAAAAGAGCTCTCAGTTTAAAAAAAATTTACAACTTTTTAATGTCTTTCCTTGCCGTCCAGCCCAAAATCTTACACACAAAAATATACACTTATCTAGAATACAATTCAGAGTCACTGTATTAGCATATTTTGCACCACACTGATACCATCTTTATAAATATTCAGATATGCAAGCTTCCTTTAAAAAAATTCTGTTAGTATGTGATTACTACAAACATTATATTTCAGTTTTTCTTATTATGACCTTTAAAGACTTTTATATCTTAGTGGCAATTTTTCCGTGCAGTGTTTCTATTCTAATCATGGCTGGCCATTTCTGCTACTATATGGTAGATAACAGAAGAGATTAGTGTCAGCACTAATGGGTAATTTTAATAGTTCTTGGGAGTGAAGAAAAGAAGTAGAAGCCATAATAAACACAATTAAACACTACTTTTAAGAAAGAACCTAGATGAAAACAGAAAATTATAACAAAATACTTGAAACTGGGCAACATTCTATAAAAAGTAATTAAAATACTGTGATGGTTTGAAATTCCTACTTCCCCTGGTGGGTGGAGATCTGAAATCTAAAACCAGGAGTGACCATGAATGAAAAGAGGCGGAGACCTGTTCTATTCCCACTCCCCTCTTCCTGTCTTCAGGACTTCCTGCTGGGGTCTATAAAAGGGGGGGCGAGGGAGGCAACCTCCCTCTCTGCTGGGACCCTGCAGCCGGCCACGCTGTTTTGCTGCTGCTGTTTGTGGTTCCCTGTGCTGCGCGTGGCCCTGGCCCTCTTGGGACTCGGGCCTGTTCTCCAGACTCGTTCCCTGCCTCCCTCCACATCTAAGTGTTGTCCATCCAGCTTCAATCCACCTCAATCCAGCAAGATCCAGTTCCAGGGATCTTCAACACAGCGTTTTGGTTTTGTATTTTTGGAAATTTACCCCTTCTTATTTTGTTATCCCTATAAACCCTTTACCCTGGTAATCCCTACCCTTCTTCCTTTCTGTTCCCTGTTAAATAATATATTTCACTTTTATTAATTTTCAATTGGTGTAAAGCTTTCATTACCCCTGCCTTCCTTTGTTTATCTCTACCTGGGAAAACTAAGGGATAAGGGAGGGGGAACACAATTCTGCCTTCTAAACCAGGACAAATATTATTACTCGTAAACTGCCAAATAGGTAGTGGAATTTGGCATTTCCATACACCTTTAATTCACTAAACTCCAAGACAGCTTACAGAACAAAAAGATCATGTCATCCATCATCACTGAAGAATAGCTATTTCTGATACCTGGTGGAGAAGCTAAACAAGTAGTAAAACAAAACTGCAAATACTTAATGGAAAAAAATAGCCCCACATATAATAAAAGATAGGAAGGAAATGTTGATGGACAGACTGTATGCTTAACCAAACTAGGATTTTATTTTAGGTTTTTTTATCTGTATAAAATTATCCTAAGGTGGCAGAGAAAGTGTCTCCAACTGTTCATCTCTTTTAAAATTGTGACTCAAAATAGGAGTAGTGTCCCTTGATCAGTTTAATTATTTTCTGTTACTCCAAACATTCACTGCAGCTCTCATATTCTTGCACTAATCTATCAACACAGCCTGTGACATATGATTGATCATAATAATACATACACACCTTCAAAAATTTGGTAGAGCCTTATAAAAACTACTTTCAAGGTTTGTAACACAAAAACATCATGTTAAAACAAATGGTAAATATGAATGGCAAGTAACAAAGGTGAATGGACCTGGTAATTAACATAATTGAGCTGTATATCCAAATGACATTTTCTATCATAACTTGAGACATAATAACTTGAAGCAAAATATCTGTGGGAGCTAAGAAAAGGGTATAGACTGTTTATGTTATGACTGTTTATATACAAAGATTAGTATCTGTATTACTTACACCTACAAATAATTTCCATGATCAAAACCGCAAAACTTAAGTAACTATAAGCACAATTTAAAAGAATATTCAAGGCTTTTTTTTTTAAGAATGCTTTCAACAATAAATTATTACAAGAAGAAAATACCAACAAGTTCTTTCATTTCTGGAGGAAGACCAGACCAAATGGATTAAGTACAGGACACGCCAGAACAGAATAGGAGATAATTATAACACAACCCAAAGATATTAACAAATAAATAATTACAGTTCCTTTTGCACCACCGTGCATCTCTGTGGTAACCAGAGAGATGATAATGATCTAATCAAATACAGCTTTCTATTGCTACAAGCCTAAATAAATCAGTCTGAAGTAGAAAACATGCACATGTTGAAATGTAAAGAACTGGAAAATATTTTTCGTAGCTCCTTGTGTCTATACATCTCTCACCATCTGGAAAATGTTAGGTCTGACATTTATTTAGGCTACAAACTCTGCATTATTTATAAAGGAACCTTCTTAACATAAAGACCAGTTTGTGCTTTAAGTTTTTGGACAAATTAATACAGGCTGTTACACTAGGATAATGAATGGAATGTTCATTTCCCTTAAATTGAGTATATGTCACAATGCATTTTATAGGAAACACACAAAAAATTAAGCAACGAAAACATTCTCCAAAATACACTGCATGTGCCTACTTAGAACATGCCACTATGGAGAAATGCTTGGATATTCACATAAACATTCACTACATAGATTTTGGAGGTTAAACCTTTTCTGTACAAATGGAAACCTCAGCATAGACCAGCTTGAGTGGATGCAAGTTTTTCAAACTTTGCCAAGCAGTTCCACTAGATTGCAGAACAGCTCCAAAAGTCACTAGTGTTAATGGCTGCTCAGCTACAGACTGCTTAAATATAAGAAAAAGAAGGATGATGCCACTCTGTAACAGGTATGACAAGGCACACCAGTACTTTGATGAGAACAGGGGACAGATAGAGCCAAATCCGGAGAGTGAACCTACCAGTCAAATCTACTGCTGAGACATATGCAAGACTCAGCATATGTGAAATTTGCCTGCTTGTAGCTTTCTTATAAAAGAAGTGTTTTCTTCACAAAACAGTTTTTTTGTGTAGAGAGTAAAATTTAAAAAAAAAAAAACAAAACAAAACAGAAAAAAACAAACAAACAAAACCACCCACCAAGCTAGAAAATATGTTCAGTCCCTCTTGACTCTAGTTTAATTTCCTTTTAGAAACTGTGGTCTCCAACTGCTGCTAAAATGGAGACCTGCTTCATTACAGAAAGAAAAAGCCATCACAAAACTACGAGAATTGGAACTGTATAGCTCAATCCTCTACTCTGGAGGAATATTCTGGAAACCAGTGCATATCATGAAAAAAAAAAAGTCTGAGACCTGGGTCTGTTTAGCCTGAGGAAGAGACGACTGAGAGGGGATCTTATCAATATCTAAAGAGCAAATGTCAAGGAGAAGGGGCCAGACTCTTTGCAGTGGTGCCCAGTGACAGGACAAGGGGTAATGGGAACAAACTGGTGCACAGAAAGTTCCACCCAAACATAAGGAAAAACTGTTTCCCTGTGAGGGTGACCGATACCTGGAACAGGCTGCCCAGAGAGGTTGTAGAATCTTCTTCTCCAGGGAAATTCAAAATCCAGCTGGATGTGATCTTGGGCAACCTGCTCTATGGGAAGCTGCTTTAGCAAGGGGGTTGGATGAGATGATCTCCAGAGGTCATTCCCAACATTCACCACTCTGTGATTCTCTAGTAGCAATTTCATTTTACTATACATTGATCCAGTGAAACTACACCAGCTGAAAAGCGGGGTGACAAAGCAGAGAGGTAGGCCCGTAGGCAAAAAGAAAAACAGAAAGTTGAAAATCATATCATAAAACCCATCGGTCAATAGAAGTCAGGAAACAGTGTTTTGGGGCCATGTTGGACTCACATCCAGGCATCTGTCTAATGTCAGGTACATCAAATAGAAGAAATGTCTTGAAAAACACAGCAACTTTAGTATAGGATATGACAGTATTAATTAATACAGAATAGCAGTGGGAAAAAAACTCAGCTAGCACTCACTAAAAAAGAAAATAACCTTTCAGAAAATAAGTGATGAAAATCTTCAAATTTCTAACAGGGTATCTTTAGATAAGCTCTAAAATCAAACAGAAAATCCTGCTACATTGATTCATGGACAAAATGGTTGAAAAAAAGGAGGCAAAATCTTTTCAAGCAACGGTGGTGAGCTTCTAAAAGCCTCCATGAAAAACAGATATTAAGGTATTACAACAACTATGTTAAAAAGATGACATATCAAAATATGTACAAAATACTATCGGAGTTACTGAGCAGTCAAGCATACAAGTATCAAATTTATACTTGATCTGTCCATAAAAATGTTACTACTGCTGCCTCTTGATATGTTATTATGGGGCTTCAGGTATTTTTTTTTAAGACCCAGCTCTAGCTTCTGGCATCTATTAATAACATGAGAACATGAACTACCTGGAGTAAGAGGTAGAGAGAAAGGAAGTTTTTTCTATTCAGTTAGGAAGGAAAGGTAACCTAAGGGCATACTAAGGGCAAGAGAAAGCAAGGTAGAGAAACCTTTTTTCCAGACTTTTTATTCTAAACACCTGAATCAGTGTTTCCAGCACAAAAGGCTGGTATATTCCTGATCATTCAGTGATGGTAAGAGTTAGTTGGGCCCCAGTCTGCAAGCACAGTATATAAATTCTCATTTCCTTCTGAAGTAGTACTGTACAGAATTCAGTGAAATGACACTTTCCTTTGGAAAATATAAAAAATAAGCAAACATTGCAGGTTGCTTTGTGTTAAACACTGAGGTAATGTTTTGATACGTTTCGGGAAAAGAAGAAAACAATCCTAATTAGAATTAGAGAATAATTCATTGGTGAGAATATGAAATTTTTCACTGCAGAAATATTGCTCTTTTTCTGCTAACTTCGTATAAACTACTGTTCCATCATCAGTGCTTTTAAAAGTAGTTCTACTGAATCACAGAATGTTAGGGGTTGGAAGGGACCTCCAGAGATCATCGAGTCCAACCCCCCTGCCAGAGCAGGACCATCTAGTCTAGGGCAGGTCACACAGGAACGCATCCAGACGGGTCTTAAAAGTCTCCAAGGTAGGAGACTCCACAACCTCCCTGGGGAGCCTGTTCCAGTGGAACCCTTATAGTAAAGAAGTTCTTCCTCATGTTGAGGTGGAACTTCCTGTGCTCCAGTTTGTGAGCATTGCCCCGTGTCCTATCGCAGGGCATAAGTGAGAAGAGTACAAATCAGTACAGTTATTCCTTTGATTATGTGAACAAGAACAGAGCAGAATTCCTGATTTATATTCTCATTTGAAGTTTACACTCACATAAACAGAACAATAAGAAAATCCAACACTTCTTGTGTCATGTACCCCTTTAGAGTGAAACTTTAGCCATATCTGAAGGCAATCCATGTTTGGGTGTGTGATAAAGGCCTTCTCACAAAGGAGCACAGACAGATATTGGCAGAAAGGTGTTCAACAAACACCCTGGTCTGTCTTCTCCCGGTCCCATCACAGGAGCCACCAGCCCATCTCCACAAGCCGCCAGTGACTGGGGAGACTGGGAGGTCCAGGGGCAACTGCTGGGTGGACATTGTATGAGCCCAGTTGCTGGAAGTATTCCCATTGTACATACACATATGGATACATATTCCCATGAGTGGGCCTCCATCTTGCTCAGCTAGAGAGGGGAGAGATTTATCCAGTTCCAGGACACAATCACTAATTTCCAATGCCTATCACTTCCCAAAATAGTTGAACAATTTTTGATTTTGTGCATCACAATGTTTATTTAGTTTCATCCTCTAGTTACAACAGCAACAAATACACAATTCAATAACGGTAAAGTTTGGTAAACTAAAAATATCTAGAAATGCCAGAAAAAAAGTGAGACTTTTTTCTTAGAAGAAAATCAGAGGAAGAATCACAGGAAAAAAGGCTGGAGCAGAGCTCTAGGGATCGTCCAGTTAAACAGCATGCTCAATTTGGGGACAACTTCAAAGACAGATCAGGTGAAGTTTCTTAAATCTCTAGGGCTAGAAAACCAAAAGCTGAGACAGAATAGGAAGAGAAAAAGGACCCACAGACCTATAAGCCTTGGAAATGGGGGAAAAAAAAAACAAACTAAGAAAAGACAAAGGCAGGCTTACATGGAGTCATAAGAGACCTGATTTGCATATGGAAGTTGAGACCGGTGTGATGGTCACATGGATAAAACTGAAAGCATCACCTGGAGTACGAGACCAGATTTGTGTCAGCTTTTTGAAGTGGCTGAGGGACAGAAAAACTAAGGGGTGTTACCAAGATGAGAAATTTGCATGGAAAAGAAGGGATTTCAGTGAGGAAGGTGAAGATAAACTGACAGAATCAGGAAATCATTTAGGATTTGAAGAAGCTAGAAAAGAAAGACAAGGAATCAAAAATCATCTCCAAGGTTTTGAGTCCCTATTGGGTGCATGGTAGAGATTCGCTGGAGAGGAAAAGGATAAGGAAAAAATGACCCTTTCTTCTAAGAGAGAAGTTAAGCAATAAGGTAAGTATTAAAGAACAGCAATTAAAAAGACAGTGCCTTCTGAGTTTAGATTTGTTCATCTTGTTTAAAATTTTTCAACATATCACTGTTAAACCCGATTTAATATCACTGGAAGTTACCAGATTGTATTGAAAATACAGGATAAAAATTACTAAATCATATCAGATTATCATTAAGTAATAAGTAGTACATAATTTGTTCTTCTAGAGACAATTATTTGATGTGGTTTGTCCAGTGTTTGTAATCAATTAGTTTTTAAATAGGAAATGCTAATTGATAGTGTTTCATTTGCTTGCTCTTAAGAAACTAAATAGGAAATCCTTGGGAGACAAGGCAATAGAGATGTTCAATTTAAATGTGCCTAAAATCAATAATTAATCTGTAAAACTTAATTTCAGGAAATTTCCAAATACTTTTTAATATATAAGTCTCCAGTTTGTAAGAAAAGATAGTTTAATAAGGATAACTTTCCTCCAAAAGCAAGAAAAGATGCAGTAATATAATGATTAAAAAGTAAATAAATGTGCTATTTTAAACATGTTGCCAGCCTTTGATAGACCTGACTTGATTTTTCACATACAACTACATAAAAGGAATGTACCTACCAGAATATTGGTACTTTTCTATGAATGGGTATTTCAGACCGCATAATGCAAATTTGAGTTACTGATGTTGACCTAATTGTTCATACAACTTAAATGGTGTCTGAACTATTTTTGTATTGCACCATATTTATATCACTGTAAGAAGTGGCATATGGTACTGTGGTATATGTTAATGATCATAGAACCTGGCTCACCTTGAACAGTCCGAGTTTTTTAAATCTCTTGTTGAAGTCACTAAATATTCTGCAGAGTAATTAAAGAAAAAAAAAAAAGCAGAGGGGAAATGTGAGCTGGCATGTAGATGTTTCTCTGCATCTTCTGGTCTCTGTAATAGAGATCAGAAGTCCCCTTTGGCATTAAAACCCATCAAAAACATTCACACATCACCAGTCTTGATGTTTTTTTCAGAGAATTACATTCCGAGTTGAGTTTTTTCACTGGTTCAATACTTGCTTCTGAAATTATTTGATTGTCACTAAGTGTGTGATGATCCTTTTTTATGTTGAATCACCGATTCTTTGCAATATTCATTGCTCCATTTTGAGTACAGTTTGTCTGAATGATAGCACCTATCTCTATAAGACCTACCACTGTCAGGCAGTATTGTCTATCAGGTGCATCACTGTCATTCTCTTAATGCAGAGAAAATTCTATAAAAAGAACCCATCATGATAAATGATTATCACAGCTCACTATTCCTTTATAGAGGCCCAGGACTTTTTAAATAGTAACTTTCTATGATGGGCTATTTCCTGCTTTGCTTGAAGAGAACAAAGTACATCAAAGCTGTGGTAAACTTTGAAGTACCCCAGTGCCACCCTGCAGCTAATAATTTCTATACAAATGGCTGTGACTTGAGTCTGATTTAGAAAACATCTGTGTGATGATTCAGATCATGGATTTCTGGTAAAGAATATTTTATGCAGCACAAGAAAGGATGATATCAAACTGATAATTTCTAGATTTCCTGCCTGATGTAGTGCTCTGAAAAGCAGTATTTGCTCGTGGTTTAGGGGCACTCGGAGAGACCAGCAATTTTACAGGGGTAAGATCCCTTGGCTACAGCTATTCTGATTTTGGGAAGGGAAGGAAAGCAATGGGGTAAAACGAACACTTCCGTGGAACTAGAATCTGTCTGTAAGGGATTGTTTCATGGTTATGATGGCTTTTGGACAGTCTGCCTTGGAAGAAACATGAAAAGCTGTCATATACTCACAAGATATGGCTAGCAAACACATGATCTAAAATACTGAGCATGTACATGGCAAAAGCTCCTTTGTGGGGTTTCTTATTGGCACTTCTCTCCATGTTTCACCTTCACCCTTGTCTTCTGCAAACCAGTGCTCTATGGGGAGACAAATCTCTTCATCAGAAAGAAGCACTACTCCTGCCAGTCTGACTTCCAACAGGTACCAGCTGGGATCATTGTCAGTGTTGTCATGGGCAATGAGGATTTTATATAGCTGCCCAATATCTCTGAGATTCATCTGTAAGTACAAAAAACCTACCCCAAACCTGAAACAAAAATAAACAAACCCACCACAGGATTTTAATAACAAATTATACTGTTGTCTTTTAGCAATACTTCTTAAACTGGGCATGTAAGCTAAATGTGCAGCTAACATAGCCTACAGTAGTGGATATTTTTAGAAAATGAAGCCTTAATGTACAATGAATGCCAGAGCAATCGAGGAAATGCACATGGAGTAGTCTGCAAGTGTAATTTTATTGACTTCAGTACCGTATTATTTAAAGTGACTAAGGGGCTTAAAAAATTTGGTCTAGTTTTAAATCTCTTGACAGAATTCAGTTTGTGGTGTTATAAATGTGAATCTCTATTTCTAGACAAGTACTTTAACAATCAGAAGTACCTTCACCCATTGCTGCATGAAATAATGTTTTGCAGTCCATACAGTTACCACCAGCAGAGCCCTATTAACTATTCCTACCACTTACCAGTCTGCCATGGTCACTTCCCTCTTCATCTTCTATTTTTACATGCATTGGTGTCAGAGTTAACTGTTTCTGTAAGTGCTGAGGCTAAACTGCAGCAAATTTAAGCAATAAAACATGACTATGTCACATTGAAGACCACAGCCCTAAGAGAAGAGCCATTTTGTTTTAGGCTGCAGAAGTTTATGCACTGATGGCAGGAACATAAGCACAAAAGTGGTTAACCACTTTCATTTTCAGTGATGTGTTTGTAAACTCAAAGTATTGGGGGGGAAAAAAATCACCAAGAGAAAAGAACAAAACATGTTTGCTTCTTTTACCATTGTACCAATTGTGTACTGTTTAGCATCAGCTCAACTCAATCTCATAGGATGATATAATGATGTATATGCCAGTGGTATAAACCTGAATAGACTTTATGGGTGTTCTTGTGGGGAAAAAAAAAAAAATCATCATGTTTATAGTTAGGTGGAAATTAAGTCAAGAATGTCAATGGCAGAGAGCAAATCAACTGTGTATGATGTTCTGCAAGACATGCAATACAATCACAAAATTAGTTTCAGCTCCTTCTGTAGTTTTGGGGGTTGGAACAATTCATCTTGCTGTCAGATCAGATATCACATTGGTCTTTCAGTGGTATTGACTTGCTAACATGCTACTCTTTGCCCATCGAAATCCTGTCAAACCTATGTCAAGTGTTGCTCTTGCAGTGATACTCGGATGAAAATACTCTCATAACACAGTAGAGCTAATGATATTCTTTTGCCAGCATAAACACTGTATCTTGAGGCTGGTTCTTCATTTCCAACATTGACTGGATTGCCTTGAACTTCTGTATGACTTGAGCACAACCTGGCATTTACAAATCTACTTTTGCAGCCAGAACATTCTGTAAAGTTGTAGAGCAAAGTTGACTTTACTGCCCCTGTAAACAACATGCTCACAAAACCCCTGGTCTAGCTATTCTATATTCTGGCACCACAGCTGCAAAAGTAACACTCTATTTTACATGGAAACAGGCTTTCTGACAGAACTGCAATAAAAGGCTATGCAAAGAAGAAAGAAAGAGTCCCAGGACTAAAGCATCACTCTGGCAATCAGACAACTAGATTCTATTCCTGGATCTGCTTTAGGCTTCTTGAAAAACATTACATAATTCACGAGCCCTCTTCACTTCACTTTCTCAACTATACAACAAGGACAACATTTACATGTCTCTCACAGGAACACTGCAAAGCTCTCTTCATAAATTTTGAGATCCTCAGAAGACACAAGTCCAAAATTCTGTATTTTTTTTCTAAAAATTTCTGTTCTTTTTGGGCTAGTTGTTATTTTGTCATAACTCAGTTGACAGATCAGAAATTATCAGTTGAAATTCTACTAGCTAGCTTTGTAAAGCTAGTGGTTTTGCTCAAGGATAATGTGATCTCACAGTTACCTAGTCACAGAATTTCTGTTGCCACTAGCAGAAGTTGTGTGGACACAGTAAGGAACAGCAACAAGCTGCTCAGCAGATACATTATAAATCTATTGAAGAATGGGGTCAATATAATTAAGATGTCCCTTCACTACACTCCAATTGTATGTTGCAGGTATTCAATCTCCATCACTGACATGCACACACAGAGATGGAAGACTGATGTATTTTGGGATAGGTCTGCAGTGCCCTGAACAAACCTGCTGGAGTCCTAGCAACCATGCACCTGAGTTAGCACAATAATCCTTCAGATTGGCCAGTCCTGCTTCTCAAGGCACACTTCTGCTGCACTGAACACTAGTGTTGCAGCAAAAGTGTGCCGTCTGAGGCCAGCTTTGACTGACCTTTGCAGCAGAGCGTTGACAAAATCATCAGACACCCAATTGTCAATCAAAGCACATGGTCAAAATACTGTAGAGGTTCAAATGTCTATTAAAAATATTAAAAATTGGTTTGCAAATTGGTTTTCTCCCTGAAAAGTCTTCAGCTTGATATTGATAGAGTTTGAGCATTAATGGGAATTCGAAGTCATAAAATTTAAGAGATAATGTTTTGGTTTACATCAGCTACGTATGGAATATAAGACCTAATCTTCCTTTCAGTGGAAAGATACTTCAGTAGAAGGATGAAAAGAATATATATAATTATTCCATTTCCCTTTTATATACTGGAATAAGCAAAATAAGGTCACTATATTCCTGTTGTACAGAAAATATCCTTCAATCTCTTTGAAATAAACTTATCCAAATTATTTTCATTCTAGCCTAAGTCACCACACAGAAGCAGTTACACCAAAATCTCAGTGTCTAACACAAGCACTAGAGGCTATGCTTGACAGACAGTAATTAATTTTATATGAAGTCATCTCATTAACAGAATTTCAGAGAAATCATGTGCAGCAGCTGGATTCCCAAAAGAAGGAGAAATCATTGACTGCATTAGTTTCACTTCTACAGCATCTGCATATAATGGAGAAATCTCTCAAAGTAGAAGGTATTTTTAAATTGTGAGCATGCAGATGGTAAATGTTGCCAAAAATATAATAACTAGTGTACCAGTAAAGTACCCAGTATCTACTCATGATGCTTGCATTTTCCAGATGTCTGAATTCAGCCAATTTGTTAATTTTGGCCAACAAACATGGCATGATTACACACTAACTCAAGAATTAGACCATGTCACAGGTGCCCACACAGAAACAGAACAGTCTCATGAAAAAGGTGGATATGGATGTGTAAGGACTAGGATTAAAGGTCACACAAAAATTGACATATTGTTTTTCCCACTTCATACTTGCTTTAGGCACAAATGAGGTGGGTAAACAAGCACTGCTTATTGCATGGTGACAGCTAAACACTTTCTTTTCCAACCCACTCAAGCTCTTCATCCTGTAGCTAGTCCAATATCAATACTCACTCACTTGACCTTCCTGTACAGGCTAACAATGTGCTACTATTCACTAAAATGGATGCCAATTATCTGTTACCAGGTTAATTAGAAAAAAGAAATGTCACATTGTTGCTACCTGCTAAGCTAATTGTCTCAACCAACAGCTTGTTTTTTCCATGCTCAAATACAACAAATGAAAAAATGTTTAAGAATAACATTAAAGCTCTGGAAGAACTTTTCTTTTACTGTGGTTAATTAAATTATGCCAACATTATTTACAGTAACAGGGTGTCAGTTCTTGAAAGTAAGCACAAAACTCCCATGTTAGGAGAAGGTACCCACTTATATGCAAGTGGTTTTTCTGAGTGATCATTTTTCCGAGTAAAACCAGAAGTATTTTACTGGATTTGAAACATTCCACAGTGCTTACGTGGGGAGTTAAAACACTACCAGAGGATATTAACTGGAATACAGCCCAGCATTGGCTGTAGGAAAGCTCAGCAAAGGTCAGGCCACATGAGAAACCTTAAATTTTGCTTAGCCTTCACCACATGTATGCACATCATGCTAACAGAATGAAGCTGTGGGTGGACAAATGCACCTTATGTATGAAAAAGTGATGCACAATAAGAAAGATTATGTTAGTGGGCACATAATAGTCCTTCAAAGAGTCTGAAGACACATGAAGATTCATTTAAGAAAAGGTACAGAGTAGTCACCTCAATCCACAACCTAGGAGTAGGACTGGCTTTCTGATTTACTCTTCTTTTCACTGTTGATTCTATAATAACCTGACAAACTATGAACCAGTCTTTGCAATATATGTCTGTTACCTCCACGGAACAGCAAAGATTGGAAGGCACCTCTGGAGATCACTGTATCCAACCTCCCTGCCAAAATAGGATCACCTAAAGCAGGCTATCCAGGATTGCATCCAGGCAGATTTTGAAAGTCTTCAGAGAAGGTGACTCCACAACTTCTCTGGGCAACCTGTTCCAGGGCTCTGTCACCTTCACAGGGAAGAAGTTTCTCTGTACATTTAGGTGGAACTTCCTGTGTTCTAGTTTGTGCCTGTTGCTCCTTATGCATTACCAGGCACTGCTGAAAAGAGTCCAGCCCTATCTTGATGTCTGCTCTTTAGATATTGATAAACATTGATAAGATTGATGAAGACATCAGCTCTAGGACACAAAACCAAAACAAAACAAACTAAAGAAGTGTTTTCTCTCAACAGCATAGGCTACTGTGAGCACATCAGAACAACTTTCTGCATTGCGTTGCTAGGGACTAAATGTTTTTATATCTTCCTGATATAAAGAAGGTCAACAGGCTTGTGGGATGCAGTAGGAAGAATGTGGCCAGCAGGTCAAGGGAAGTGGTTATTTCCTTCTGCTCAGCCCTGATGAGACACATCAGGAGTGAAGTGTCCAGTTCTGGGCTCCCCAGTACAAGAGACATGTACATACTCGAAAAAATCTTGTGAAAGGTCATGAAGATGATTAAGAGACTGAAGCACCTCTCATATGAGGAATGGCTTAGAGAGCTGGGACTATTTAGCTTGGAGACAAGGCTTTGGGGAGGATCCTATCAATAATTATAAATACCTGATGGGACTAGTTTAAGATGACAAATACAGTCTTCTCTCAGTGGTATCCAGTGAACAGTCAACAGGCAATGGGCATAAGCTGAAATATCATAAATTCTACTTAAATATATGAGAAAAAATACTAGTGAGAGTGTTCAAATATTGGAACAGATGAACCAGAGAGCTTCTAGAGTGTAAAGTATTCAAAACATGAGTGGACAATGTCCTAAGCAACCTGCTCTAGCTGGCCCTGCTTTGAGTAAAGGACTGGACTAGGAAATCTTTGGTGATCCCTTCTGAGCTCAGCTACTCTGTAATTCTGTACCACTCGGTGCAACGGCATCATCTTACTGACAATATTATTTCTAGGGTTAGAACAAGATTCAACACTGCTAGTACTAAGAAATCCCTATATTGCACACTGAAAATATTTTTTTTTTCAGGAGATAGAACTGTTAAAAGGCTGCCAAACAGCTGGCCATATAAAGTAAGGGCCATCAAAAAATTTGTCACTTTATCATCTTCTGTTTCAATGCAAGATAAACTACCTCATCTGGTTTATCATAAGCCCTTGTACTGTATAAAGAGTATTTCCTTTTACAGAGTTGAAACAAGCCCAAAATAAAATAAATTAAAAAAAATAATTTAAAGAGTGAGACAATAAGCCACACGTTTGTCACACCACTCACTTCTGAAAAGTGCTCAGACATCGAAATGATGGGAGGCATAAGATTGTGAACAGAGTGGAAAATGGCTGAGGGAAGGCAAGGCAGTAGCATGGATTAGTAAAGACAGAAACTGAATTTGGGTATTTGACATGGGAAGGTATGGGAGCTCTTAACAGGGAGACCTTTAACAAAGCAAACCAGTGTCACAAAATGTCAGAAAAAATCACCTGAAGCCTACCCAGGGGGCTAAACAGACAGTGTACCTTGAGAAAGAGGAATGACTTAAGAGAGACAGACAGGAAGGTTTAATATGTATTCATCTTGGACTTGTGTTGCTATCAGGTAGGAAAAAAGTTTTATATATATATGGCTGAAAGATTAAACCTGAAATTGTGTACATAAAGCCTTCTTATGAAACTACCTTAAAAGGGCAAAATACATACACATACATATATATACACACTTCATACTGCAATACTCCATGGTGTAGAATTATTCAACAAGTAGCACCATGATCACTCACTCTCATTTCTTGGAGATGACATGTATTGTGTTTTTCTCCAAGATATTTTGTGAGCTCTTTATGATTCTCCTATGTCATTTTCTTAGAACAAGCTAAATTTTGCTTCATGCACAGCCTGTAGCTGATGGAGATCGTTTTACAAAATCTCCCTTTTGTCTCAGTAAGGAATGAGGCTCATGTTAGCATACAAATTTTGTAGACAGATGGACAGTTTCAAGTGGAGTTAAAACCAGCAGTACTCCTGATTTATGTTGCCTTAAGCCTATCTGACTAAAGCCTGGGTTTCTCTAATTTTTATTCAACTGTTTCTGGACCTAAATGGCTGTTATGACAAACAGGGATAGCTGGAAAACAGCAGAACATGAGCTATGCCCAGTTTCTAGGCACTGGCAGTCCCATGGTTAAGAGAGTGGAGAGCTATGGTAGTGCTTGCGGTCACTTCTTCCACCTCCCCACTTGGGAAGAATTCTCACTCAGCTCATTACAGGCTCTTTTATTTTCACAATAGGAAGAAAAGCATGAAAATGAATTGGATTCAACCTATTTTTATAACATTTGTTTTTCTCCTCTCTACTTCTCATTTTACTTTAGAGATCTCAGTTCTGACCAGTCCCTAGGGATGATTCCAAAGGAAGGAGTATCAACTGTTAATGCACAGATTATTTGAAGCAGCTGATAATTTTATTTAAACAGAAGGAAAGCAAAATAAAAGACAACAGATAAACTTCTAAATATAACACCTCCACATGATGTTGTACAGTATAAGGTATACCTGATGAACATGAATGATGAACAAACAAGATCCACCTAACTGGAAATAAAAAGCTAGGTTTAACACTGGAACAATCCCACCACAGGAACACTATCAAGTTTTCAGACCAAGCATCCCTGCAAGTATTAGTAGAATCCCTGTTTTTCATCTACATATATTACTTCCAGTCATTTTGCCCTGATAGAGTATGGCAATGTTTAAAGGAGAGTTTAGACAGATGAAGAAACTTTAAATAGTGAAAGAGAATAGGACACTTGCTTTACAGGTTAGAGAAATGGGCTCATGCAGCAAAATTCACACCAGGGATAGATTTCAGTTTCCAGTTGTCCTAAAATAACATGCATACCCCATGTCCAATGTTTGTAAACACGGAACGACTGTCTTCCTTAGATATCCACCAACTACAAAATATAACATAAGCTTAAAGTGAAGATTTTGAAGATTTCTTGGGGAAAAATCCAGCACTCTTAAAAGCTTAAATATAGTGCTATTTTAAATAAACTTGACAATGTGCTGAAACCAATACTGCCCTAAAGAGAATGCAGAGATGATCATGAAGCCAAGTCACAAAGCAAAGCATGGATGAATTCTTAAGGAGGTGCTAGGTCCTGCCACTTTCATCAAGACTAGCATATAACATTTTGAAAGCAGATCTACTGAAGCAGTCAGTGTTTTTACTGACTTCATTATTACTAGAAGAACAGAACTTGTACCTGAAGATACAGAATTCTTCCATATTGAAGTAATAAAAATTGAGAGATTGTAGCTGGCTTTTATGGAAGATAATACGCTTACAGTCTTCTGCTTAGTTCTTTTTGACACAGAAGGGAATATATGGCATGACCAAACATTAAAAGAATATTTATAAAAAGAATTTTATTATCAAACAGTGTGTACTCAAAAGAGAGAATTCACCAGGTTTCAAAGAATGATGATGCAGAATACAGGGGTCTGGAGAATATAATTTACAATATAATTAAAGCTTTAGTGTCTTGAGCACTCAACATACTGCCAAAATCAGTATTTTTGAAATACTGATAAATAATCAGGGACTGTGATGACACCAGTGGAAAATTCAGGAAACAGATCACAGTTGTGATGAAAGCTGTAACTTATGGTAGATTGATTTGCCTCTGTTGGAAGAGGAATGACTCTCAACAGAAAAATTATGCCCTAAAAACTATGGCTGAAAAGTAACAGAAGCAGGGAAGCATAGCCTAGAAGTAGTTTCTTTGAACATGCAGGAACAATTACAGAGTAGAAAGGGAAATCCATCAAATTTAAATTCCTTTTCTTTCCATTCCCATATTGCTCATCCCTGACTTTCCCATCTGGTAGGAAAAATTGCTAAGGCACAAGAGCAAATACAATACAGTTTGCACACAACTATCTTGAAAGAACCTACAGCTCAAGACTCCAGCTTGAAACAAGAGCTCAGTCCATCACACAGCAACTCTAGATAACCTTCAGTGAGCTTCATGTACTGTATGGAAATCTCCAAGGGCAATAATAGCCTTGTTACCTTCTACCCATGTTACACTTGTCCTCCAAAGGCAATAGCCTTGTTACTTTCTACCTGCATTACAATGGAGGTTGACCAGTTTTTAATCTACTTCACACAAACCTTAATGAGAGATAGCCAAAGTTAATGAAGTTACACTGGCTGTATACAGCAGTGCAAGCAGCAGCAAAATCAAGTTCTAGATGACCAAGAAAATCTCAGGAGTGTCTATAGGAGCACCATATGCTTTCTTAAGAAAAAAAGGTTACCTGGAGTTTAAATAGCCTTCATATATACAGCACAGTTCTACAGAAAGGCCACAAATCAAGAACGTTTTAGCCTTTTAGTCAAGTTTTCCCCAATGTACTTAACAGATTAAACAAGTGTAATAGAAAGAAATAGAGGTTAGACAATTTTTCTGCAACTCCAGAATTTTTAGCAATATTGTTACTACACAGTACTCTTAATGTTGGAAAACTGCAGAGTTACAAAGTGCTGAAATATTTGGAGGACACAAGTTTCTTTCAGATTAATTAAAAAAAACTCATCTACCTGACTAAATGGAGACATTTAAGAGGGAAAAATGTAGGAAAGGCAAAATTACTTTATCTGTTTTTTTCTTTCTTTCCTCATTGATTAGCACTGAGTGAAACTCAAATAAGTGGTTTTGAGAACAGATGGACAGTAATCTAGTCAACCTTGAAGCTTTGATGGTCTGGTTAGAATACAGGAAGAAGCTTCCTCAAGCATCTCTGAAGCTTAAAGGTCTAATTACACATGAAGTTTGATTACACAATTAGATTCTGTAAAAAGGTGTCAACTGCACTCCTCAGTCCAGATTGGGCATACCTAAACCACACCAAAGTGCTGTGCCTAAGCTCCAAGCTTCTTCCAGGCTTTTGGTGGTATATCAACGAAGGAAAACATCAAGCACAAAGGCCTAGGTACAGCATACAAGACGTGGGTGCTAGTGTGAATACCAGCAGATCATCAGAAGTCCTGGATCAGCTCCCCTGCTGGGGTGATAAAAGTGATGGCCTGAGGAACATTCTTCTTCCAAAGAAAGAAAACAAATGTTTTTGGTAATTCCCTCACTGAACTGAATAAATGAGTAAGAACTTGATGTCAGACAGAATTAATCAGCTGAATAAGTATCTAAGATCATCATCTAGCCTGAATGACTTGAGAAGGAACACTTAAATTTAGTGTTCAGATAAACACTGATTTCACTTTCCTGTTTTGATATGAGATAATTTTAAACCAGTATAATCTACAAACTTTAGCCAAATTACTTTCTACTTGAATGTAAGAGAAAAACCATGATTGTGTTGCCTCTGCAAGAACTTATATATTTAGACTTCAAGTTGGAATAGAATTTTAACAAATCAGAGAAACTTCCTGTCCTACCTGTCACAAATTCCCCATCATCTATTTTTTATGCACAAATTATTTCCATCTGAATGATATATCATAGATTTAACAATGGCAACAGGTACAGTCCTGAGGACTATAGGAATTGGAAGAAATCATAGGAATCACAGGAACTTGTGGAAGCCCTGTAGTTCTTTTGAATCACCTCTCAGAGGTTTCTCTGAGGAGAGATATCTCTCCATTTGCTTGGAGAAGTAGGACATTGCTAGTCTAAATCACCCGAGTTAACCTACTCTGTCATTTGACTCTAGTCCCTAGACATCACCCCTTTCCTTCTTTTTTTTCTTTCTATGAGAAAAGGTTTGACAGCATGGTTCAGTGGAAGTCTGAGGGAGCCATAGAAGAATTTACAGCAGACACTTCCAAAGGTGGGTAATTTTTTTCCACCTCTGCAAATGAACAACATCTAGTTAAAGCTAGCCCATCAAGCAGATGCAGGCATGAAGCAGGTTCTGAGAGAGGCATGTATTCAGAATTGCATCAAGTAGACATTTGCCAGTTCAAATCCTATTATCACAAATGTCAACCACTCCCTCACAAACACTTCATGATCCTTACATATTGTTTTGAGTCCTTTTCATTACCACTATCATCCAGTTTTGAGAAAAGCAATTTTGCATGTTTTGAATTCTCCAGTGTTTATAAAACAGCCATACTATACCTTAAAAGTATCTTCACTGCTGGGATTAAACAGCTGGTGTTTCCCAGATCCCAAAATAACAGGGCCGAAAGCTTTCTTTTCTCCATAAGCCATAAAGGGATACTGTTGCTGTTGTGCCAGCTGCTTCAAAATCCCCAGTGACAACAGTAATCTTGCAGTCTCCTTTCTGTAAAGTAAAAAATAAAATTAAAATGCTTTTATAACTGCTACTGATACATAGCAAGTTACTTCAAAGTTATAAGTAAAGGCAAACTTTAGCCCAGGTACCATAACTATGATGTACCCAAAAGGTAGTTGACACTGGTGGAGGCAACAGAAGATAGGCTAAATACTATATTTTCCAAACTCAGCTTAGGCAAGTGGTAAACTGTAAAGATTTAAGAGGTTTGCAGCATATTAAAGCTGGAATATGAACACAGAGTCTAGCAAGATATCCAGTGGTAACCTTGTGGGTCACGAGGGAGAAAGCCCAACTTCCTGAATTTAGATTATGACAACACATATAGCCAAGAAATACAACAGGAAAAAAATACCAAAACATTCCAAATACAATTTCCTCTCATTTTATGTTGTTGTGACATATCACCAAAGCCTTGTTTGCCTGGATGGAGGCATGGCATTTAGATTAACACAAAAAAAAAAAAAAATTTTTTTGAGAAAATTCTGACACTAAATGAGGACTCTTTAGAAAATCATTTTATATAAAGCTTTCCTAATCCTAAAATGTCATCTCTGCTCCCATACAATGCACGCAAGTTATTTAAATATCTGAAAGCAGATTAATATAAATCTTATTTTAAAAAATAACAATTCATAATTGTAAAATGTATTTCTACATCTGAATAGCTGGGATCATACGCTCTCCACCCCTCTTTTCATTGCAGCTACTGCCTGTAAGAAACAGGTTCTACTTAGAGACTTAACTTCATTCTGTGCAAGGCAAACAAAAAATTAAATACCAGCCCACAGAGAGGCACTTAGAAATAAATGCCACAGTGTACACTGCAATTTTATTAATAGAAGGCTGTCTGGTAGTACCTGCATGAATTAAATCTGTCTGATAAGTGTTTATCTTGGATCATTCCTATTATCCCTCAGTAATGTACCCCACAAATACTGAACTGAAGCAGGAAGTCTGAGTTCCTGTTTTCAAAATTTTTGAGGTTTGGGATGTGATAGATTTTTAAATGCACATAAATACACAGCTGGGAATTCAGAAAACAGCAACAGCTCCTTTGGTCTGATCAACCAGCAGGCAAGGGAGGTAGTTCTCCCCCTGTGGTCACTGGCGAGTCCCCACCTGGAGTAATTCATCCAGCTCTGGGGACTCCAGCACAGGAAAGACAACTTTTGTGTTGGAGCAGGTCCAGAGGAGAGACATGAAAATTATCAGAGAGCTGGAACACCTCTCCTGTGAAGAAAGGTTGGTTCAGCCTGGAAAAGAGAATGTTCCAGGGAGACTTTATTGCAGCCTTTTAACATATAAAAGGGGCTTATGAGAAATACAAAGACTTTTTACCAGGGCCTGTAGTAACAGGACAAGGGGGATTGGTTTTAAACTGAAAGAGGGTAGATTTAGATAAGGCATAAAGAAGACATTTTTTACAATAAGTGTGGTGAAACACAGGAATACATTACCCAGAGAAATTGTGGATGCCCCATCCCTGGGAGTGTTCGAGGCCACGTTGGATGGGGCTTTGAGCAACCAGGTCTAGTGGAAGGTTTCCCTGCCTATGGCAAAGGGGATGGAACTCAATGATCTTTAAAGACGTCTTCCAACTCAAACCACTCTATGATTCTACAAAGGAAGTGAACCATACAGTTTCCACTAAAAATTCTCAGACTCCTGCTTGTTACAAACTATTTTGTACCTTTGAAAATTTCCATCCTCACACATTTCTCTATAGACCTACTTTGTTAACAAAAAAACCCATAACATCAAGCTACAAAACATCAACATCAGTTAGAAGGGTAAAAAGCCTCCATACACTGAAGGTAGAAACAAAGAGCATAAGGCAGGGGCTTCTTGCCCAACAGAGGAGCTCAGTTACCAGAAAACTCAGCTTATTCTCTTTTCAAGCAAGGTAATATTAATTCCTTTAATACAAAGTTCCTTTGGATCATTTGGGTGGAAAACAAGGGCAATCTGATTTACAAGTCCTTATGAAGCATGGTGCAGAGAAAAAATTACCCACTGCTCCTAAAAATTCAAAAGTAATTCAGAAACAAATATTCATTTTAAAGCCAGCAAAATGTATTTTCTTTTGGACTTGTTCATTGCCTGATGTATTGTACCTCAAGTGTTTCTGGTAGTCTTTTCTATTCCACTGTCCTCTCTCTTTTGTTAAGCAGTGCAGTTTCTAAACAACACAGCTGGTACTCTCAAGACTGTGTATTCTAGCCAGCTCAACTCCTGCCTCCAAAGGATAAGTATTATTAATAAACTGTTTTACACAAAAGTACAACTCTCAAGGTAAAAAAGGGAATCAAACGTCCCTGAAAACACAAAAAAATTTTTAGTTCCTACTCCTCTACATTGACTGAGGTTTTTACAGTTTCTGGAAACAGACAGGATTTTGTATTTGAAGAAAAATGTGGGATAGGAGAAGAATCCTGAAATTTCTAATCTCGTTGATGCCAAAAATCCTCACTGCTTTCTTGCATACCTCTTCCAAATAGAAACTGGAAACAGTATTCTCATTCTCTTTGGCATAAAAAGCTGAGGTAGAACACCAAAAGTTCCTTAATGACTGAAGAGGAACACACACTGAGAAGAAAAGAACACAGAAAAATGTGTGATGAGGCAACTTTCATTTAGCATACATGGAAGAATGGCATGACATGACATCAGGTATGTACCCTACCACAGATTACTTTCTAGAAATTTTTTTCCATTTTTTTTTTCCTTTCTAAAATATTAAAATCAATAAACTAGAAAATTCTACTTCCCAGAAGAAGAAATGTTTCACACACACAGAGCAAGTGATTGATATAGTATGAAAACTAGATATCTAAAAAATCTGAGATCTTGTTCATATTTTTCCCATGAGATCAATTACTCATCCAGGAACGGGAGCAATCCCTGTAGCTGTGGGATACACAACTTTAAGTCTCTTTCTCACTGTTCTATACTTCAGCAAGTGTCCCAGACAAGAGGCTGTTTGATGTGTATGATTTTGGCTGCGTAACTTCGAGACGTTTAAAACAAATCCACCTTGCTTTTCCATGAAATAGGTCTGTTTTGACAGAGGGTAAGTTTTGGCATTGACAAAGTTGACCAGCTGTTCTGGACAGCACAAAGACATGTCTTTCACCGGGTCAGGATGAGAGTGTTGTGAACAAAATGGTCACTGCAAGACTAAGCCTATCTCCACTCCAGATAAGCCAGCTGGATGCACACTTTGATTGCTCAACTTCTGTTTGGTTTATGGGGAAATTTTTATCTGCTGCAAATTTTACTGTGCAGCCAGACAAGCACAACTTGAATGACACAGAGTAGAGATGCAGCTCAGCTCTAAGTGCAGAAAGAGTTAAGCAGACTGATTTGAACTATGTAAAGGAGGATCTCTAGGTGCAGGCCTTGTGAAAGCGGTGCATGCAGAACAGCTAAGTCACAAAGAGTGATGAACAGACAGAAAATGAAAGCTTTCTGAAAAAAGCACAGAAAGGAAGAAGGGTAAAGATAACTTGCAATTCAAAATAAAGCTTACAATAAAGTGGAATTTGAATATAATTTGCAAAATAACTGGGTACAAATGTTCTCAGTAACCACTTGCCATAGCGATGTTATTTAAAACAAGGCATTTGGGTCATAGTGGATATCTCGATTGATAGAATAAATTATGAATAAACATCTTTAAACTTTCTCCCAAGAGCTTCTAAATTATTGTTCATTCCACAACATGAAGTACTTCTCACAGCTGAAAAAAAAATGCTATGTGTTATTAAAAATGTAATTTAATCTGTGCTCGTTGCAAGGACAGAAAAGTCAAGCTGAACAAATATGAAATCACAGGTAAAAGAGAACGTTAAAAACTAATGGTGAGAACAAAACTATACATAGCCCATCAGAAAACATCACGGTTTATAAATGTTAACTGTAAAAAAAATGAAATTAAGATAGATCACCAATAAGTACTAGAAAATGAATTTTCAAACAAACAGAGAGAAAATTAACATTATGGAAAGAAAAATGAGAATAAAAAAAGGGTAAACAAAGTGATTTATTGTTTAAATTAAAATGTGAAGTTCATAGTTTACTAAAATGTTCAACTGGTGTGCTGTAATTAATGCTTTAAAATAAATACAAAAGGCAACAAATGTGTAAAGCAATTAGTCCTGAAACAGAAACAGTCTTCATTAAAGACAAAAGACTAGAGCAGTATTTACAATTTGCTGCTTCTTGCATTTGCTACTGTTGACTTATTTGAAATTCTGCCAAAAAAAAAAAAAAGCAGTTAATAAAGTATGTATCCCTTAATGTTAAAGAAAAGGTTTGAAAGAAGAAATGAAGAATACCCTCTGTGACTCTAGCCAATGCAGACAAGTTTTCCTTCTCATCAATTCCCTCATTGCTTACTATCACCTATACCCATTATAGAATGCAAACACAAAGTGTATTCTCTCAGAAATGTAACAAAGCCACAAAATGGTTAACGCTGATATTTAAAGTGTAAATCGAGCACAGATTTCTTCAGAGAAAAAATTACAAATTACTGATAATACTTCCATAAAGTTACATTAAACCTTATGTTGAGGGTACAGCTCAATTTCTGAATTAATTACACCTTGGGACACAAATGGAAGCCACAAGAAAGAAAATAAGAAATCAAGCAGAAATAAATATTTTCTCTACCATATTATCATCTAACTGAAGGATGCTCATCTTATTTTCATACTGAATAGATATAACAGCAAAGGATGTCCATCTTTAAAATCTTAATTTTTACTTCAACATCTGTCAAATCAAATACTATTTGAACCAACAAAGAATTATATTTGTGCAAGCGTAAGAGCTGTGTAAGTGCAAAATATACCTGTGTCAGAGACTCCATGGGACCTGATGAGGTGCATCACAGAGTACTGAAGAAACTGGTTGATGCAGTTGCTGAGCCACTCTCCATAATATTTGAGAAGTCATGGCAGTCAAGTGAAGTCCCTAGCAACTGGAAAAGGGGCAACATCGGGATCATCTTTAAAAAGGGTAAAAAGAAGATGCTGGGAACTAACGCCCTGTCAGCCTCACCTCTGTGCCTGGGAAGATCATGGAACAGATTCTCCTAGAAGACATGCTAAGGCACATGGAGGACAGGGAGGTAATCCTAGGTAGTCAGCCTGGATTTACTGGGGCAGGTCCTGCCTGACCAGCCTAGTGGCCTTCTACAATGAAGTGACTGCATCAGTCAACAAGGGAAGACCTATGGATGTCGTCTATCTGGACTTGTGCAAGGCCTTTGACACAGGCCCCCACAACATCCTAATCTCTAAATTGGGGAATTATGGATTTCGTGGGTGGACTGTTCAGTGGATAAAGAAATGGCTGGGATGGCAAATCCAGAGAGTGATGGGGGATGGTGATGAGTGGTGTCCCTCAGGGGTAAACCAGTGTTGTTTAATATCTTCATTAATGCTATTGACGAAGTCATTGAGTGCACCCTCAGCAAGGCTGCAGGTGATACCAATCTGGGAGGTGAAGTTGACATGCCAGAGGGACAGGATGCCATCCAGAGAGACCTGGACAGGCTGGAGAGGTAGCCCAGATGAACCTTACGAGGTTCAACAAGGCCAAGTGCAGGGTTCCTGCACCTGGGCTGGGGTAACCAGCACTATCACAACAGGCTGGGAGAGGATATACTGGAGAGCAGTCCTGTGGAAAGGGATTTAGGAGTGCTGGTGGATGAAACACTGGACATGAGCCACCAATGTGCCATCTCAGCCCAGAAGGCAAATCACATCCTGGGCAGCATAGAAAGAACTGTGGCCAGTAGATCAAGAGAGGTGATTCTGCCCCTCTGCTCTGCCCTGGTGAGACCTCACCTGGAGTACTGCAAGTTCTGCAGGTTCATACCCTGGATCATAAAATACAACGTAAAATAAAGCTGTAGAGGCTGCAGGTCAATAAATTAGAGAGATTTCTGAAGAGCAAAAAATTAGGAATGAAAAAATAATCATTGTTTCTTCTTGACATTGTCTGTCACTGAATAATTCTTGCTGATCAACATCTGGTAGTAATGATCACAGAATTCATGGAGCAAAGTGCCCTGACATGTGTTGCCCTCAAGCCATGTTACCCACTGGAGGACAGCTATGACACAGGGTTGATTTTTCATGACTGAGATAGGCAGCTGGCCCAATTTCTCTGTAGAAATTCCGTTAGGAAATTTTAGCTATATTTGTTTAGAAAGGTAGCAACCACAGCTAGCATCAACAGCTGGTCTGCATCCAAATCTACTACAGAGGAATCCTCAGTCTTACACTGCTACTTAAGAACATTACTGATTGAAGAAAGATTTCAGTTTTAGAGTTAGATCATAATGACAGAGCAACTTCTTTCCTGGTTTTGAGAATGTGATACCAAGAGTTACAAGAAGCTGTTCAAGGTATGTAATAAATTCATTGAAAAAAGGATGAAATAATTAGGCATCCTTCATTCGTTAAATATTAAGTACTGTTAAATGTTATTAGTTAGACATTATTAATTCTGGTGCTTTGTCACATGGTCACATTGTTTCTCTACACTTCCTTCATTTCACTCAAATAACACATACACCCACAAGATAGACTGGACTACATTAGTATTTTTATTGCACTACCATAATCTTAGTCCAATTTATACTACTGGACTATCATAATATTTTTCAAGACATGTAAAACTCACTATTTATCAATTGACTTTTAAGATGCCAGTTTCATAACTCAGATGCAACAACCACAGGCATCACATTTGTCTCTCTAGTACTACTTTTCATAAAGAGAGTGAATGCTACTTCTGGATGGCAAATCTCTTTTCTTTCCCATTTAGAAATGTACTTAATTTACACCCTTTCTGTGTACTTTATCTTTCCTTCCTGAATAGGTAGGTCACACTTGTAGCACTGATCCTTGTATAGTAAGACTGCACCATACAGTCTAGTAACAGAGCCACAATACAAGCATTTAACCTTTGCTATGGACTATACAGCATATAAACATGAGCAATCTGTTCCACAACAACACATTCTGTGTATTTTATGAAGCTAAAAAATAATTTAAATTTGTCTTTCCCTGGAAAATTCATGTTTAGTACACTGATTTGCACAGTACTGTTGGTGATACATATATAAGAATATTTAAGAATATTGCTGTAGAAACTACCTTTCACAATTGAAAACAAATTCCGAGTTGTCCTCAGCTTCTCTGACAATGACTTTATCACAGAACCAATACTGGGACTTGGCATTAGCCTCACAGTGCAACAGCACCTTCTGCAGTTTTCCAAGAGAGACAGCTTCCATTCCAAACACATCGACCTAGCAGACTGAGGAGATGGCATTCCACAATTTGTCACCACTAAGTCAGTCTGAAAGGTGAAGCGGTTTAAAAACCTGATGAACTCTCACAATATACAAAGACTGCTGTTTTTAATGACAGCTGGACTATGTTCAAAGTGCTTGGATCTGAAAAGCTAAACATTTTTATATTATGTATCAGAGTAAATGAGAAAACGCAACGAATCAGACTGTAGGAATAATCCCAGATAAATTGAGCTTTCAGCCATTGCCCAAAAGGCAGCACACAACCTTCACTACTGTTTCAATGCCTCATCATTTACAAGTGTACTTTTCTAGGTATGAATGAATTAAAGCTATTATTTCCTCTGTTGCTCTTTATTTAAAATACAGGTTCTCTCATCCCTTTCTCTTTTTGGTCTCATCTCCTCAGTTTCCATTTTATTCTGCTGGAGGAGACGGAAATCTGACATGCCACTTTCCCCTTGTCATGCGTGTAGGCTTGAGCTTACAGTTGGTGAAGTTTGTTGTCATAGGAGCATGAAGCTTACCAGGTGAAAGGTTCAGACTGGTGATTTTCTGTCATGGTAAAAAGCATATAGCTTTCTCTCTCTAAATGTAACGGTTCATGTCACTCTCCTCAGTAAAAGGAAAATGAAGGAAAGGGCTACACTGGAAAATTCATATCTGTAAAGTTCTCAGTCCTTAGTAAATGGCAGAATTTAGACTGCCCGTGCAACTTCAGTTCTCCCTTGTGTATATATACGATCCTTCTGTAATGTATGATCACAAGCTATTTCCTCTGAAGGATCCAGCCTCAAATTATGCACAGACAGGACTTCAGCTTTTTAATACTTCTTTTTATCTTCATTATTTTGATGACTCTGCATTATTTATTGCAACCACCCAAACAGTTGAGCGAAGCAGAACTGATTTCCCCAGTGACTTCAATTTTCCATAATGCCCAAGGTTTCTGAAAATGATGAAATCTATTTCTTGAAAGGTCATCTGCATAATATTTCATTCTACCTATATAGTTAAAGTGTAGAGGTTATTGCCAAAAACTGTCAAGATGCAAAGTTGCTTGGGTGCTCAACTGAGAAGCAGAGGGATTAATTTATCAACATATTAAGCATTTGAAAGAGCTTCCTATGTCCAAAGCAGAATTTTCTTTGAACAAACCTCAGTTACAGCTGTGGTTGCTCAAAACAGTTAAACATTACACAACAAAACAGAGTGTACAAGGTGTGGTCACTCAGGGAAGCTTTATTTTAAATGATTTGCCCAATATCAGGTAGCATCTGTGGCAGGGTTTAAATCAATGTGTTCAAGTCAGCACCCAACTGCCTGTGCTATAAAATATTGCAGGCCCTGCTCTGCTGCTCTCTACAAGCCATTGTCTTGTCCACCTATTTCCATAACAAAGTGCACTTTGAGCCACCCCCTTAGCCCTCGCGTAAACAATATGCTGAACTTAGTCTGACTAGAATAATTCCCCCAGAAAGCTCCATGCAAATTCTGAATTTCAGTTGGAATAGGATTATATATCTAATACATTTGTAATGGTAAAATACGTATTTGAAATAGTATAAATATATCTGAAGTTTCCCAGTGGATTATTTCTACACTTAGTATTTTAGATACTGCTTTTTATTTTGTAATTAAGTATTCCATTAACATCTTGATACCATTTGTTAGATATACAAGTGTTAACTCTCAATAGCTCACAAAGAAAGAACCAAGCTTAACAGAAGGTCATAAGAATGCTCATGGCAGAGTTAAAATGAAATTCAGTAGCTCCTTCCATACGTTACCGCAGAAAATCAGGATGATATATGTTTTACTTATGGAGGAGATTGGAGGCAATTGAAAGAAAAATTAATTTAAATCTGCCCTGCATTAATCACAATTTTATACTATTTTACACGAAAAGAAATGCGTAACGAAGAATCCTACTAAGATCTGAAATCATTGAACTATTTCTGTGCAGTCCTTTGGCATCAGCTGCACTTATTAAACCTTGATAGAATGTTTCATATTCACAGATAGCTCTTCATCATCCATCCTTCCCCTTTTCCTATGTGTATTTTCACTCATTCTAATTATTACTGGATTAATTTAAAAATATCTTGCTTTATTGTTAAAAAATATTTTTTCCTAAATCTGTGATTTTTTTCATTAGCAATCTGCTAAGACCAGTAAAAGTTACTTAGCTACATTTATATGACTAAAGAATTGTTTTTCAGACTTACCATCCCGCTCTGAAATACCACAGGTATACCAGATTTGTGCAGAAGTCTTAGACTGGAATCTCCTCTTTTTCCATAGATAACACAGATAAACTGCAGAATCTGTATCAGCTTGTTCCACATCACCAGTGTAGACATGAACATGGTATAGAAGAACTTTGAAAATAACTAGAAGAAAACGCATCTATAATCGCAATTCATTTTACTCACTGCTCTAGCTTAATAGAAACAGTGCCAGCAAATTTTATTTGCAATTAATTTGCTGGAATATATTACCCAGAAATAAATTTGTTTTTAAGATTGCTAAGACCACACATATTCTAGTTGCTGTATAATCATAAAATTCAGAATACATCAATACTGGTAGTTAGGTAACCAATACACATGTAACTGTGAAATTGAAGTACACACATACTTGGATAGATAGGTTTTCCAGACTCCACTAGTGGAAGCTCACAGAGAAAAATCTCTGCCATCACAATTTTTTGACAACCACGTGTTTGTTGGAAAATCCAGTGTTTTCTTGCTCTTTAGATGTTGCAGTGTCACCTAGAGAAGGAGCAATTCCAACTATGACTCAGTTC
>NW_008584978.1:125271-178009 GCF_000691845.1 Merops nubicus
GTGCTTTGCTTCTCAACAGCAAAACATTTTTTTAAAAATATATTTTCTTGCACCTTAGAAAACAGTAACAGGATGCATAAATATGACATACAAAATAGCAGTGTAAAAGCAATTTTATTTTGGCCACTACTTCGCATCTTGACTCCTTGTTAGAGAGGGTCTTTATTCACAAATGTGGTATTGCAGATGAATCTGCAAGCATCTAGTCTTTGAATATGCCTTGGACTTTAAAATTATCTTATTCTTGCAACAAATAAATCTGTATTTGAAAGTTCCTTTTTTTTTTTTGCCATGAGATGTGTCACCAATTCTAATTTGTGTCAGAGAATCACCTCTTTGTATTACTGTCTGGAGTACTGAAGACTGAAAACTTTCTGGTGAGGTTAGGCTGGACTGAGCTTTTGGAAGATGTGGAAAGATTGATAGATTTTTATATTAAAATGAAACGAGATTGAAACTCAACACTTTTATCCTTCTGAACTTTGGCAAGGAGAGGATATGTTGAAATATTAAATCAATTACTAGGTATTTGAATCATCTTCTACAGCAAAACAAAAGACAACCCAGGTACCAGCACCCTCTATTTGTTTGTCTGAAGATAACTTCAGAATTTGAATTCTATTTGTTTGAATTGTTACAACCATTAATGCATTTTTTTTCCCACAGCTTTTCACTAACAAAAGGAGATCAGTGCCATAACATTGTCTTTCTGCAGTTCTGTTTTGAATGTGCCTGTAGTATGCATAAACCCTGCAAACAAAATTACAAAAACAAGTATTCTCATTCAAATCCTAAGACTTAGGAAATCAGGACAATATATGCCTTTATCTCATTTTTCCAATAAAATATTATTTTCAGTAAAATAAAGACTTCTCTCAACACCAAAACCTGTATTTATTCCAACATGAAATACCTTTGCAGCAGTGATACTTAATCTCTAATGTTCATTGGCAGAGCTCCCCCTGCTGATACCCAACAATTGCAAATATTAACATTGTCAGAAAAACACAGCTTTCAACCTCATTTATTTCTTTTTGTAAAAAGAAACGTGAAATCATAGTGTTACCATATGAAATTTGGACCACAATGTTAAACAAATATTTTGTAACCACCAGGATAGAAAGCAGGATTCCTGAAACCATTTAAGAAATTGAAATATTTTTACTTAATGGTCATTTTTTGTACTGTTACATTTAAGGCCTTTGGGTTAATATCAAAATCTGTTATTACTGTGTGATTCTGGTTGCCCAAATCAGGATTTTTAAGATGAAGGCTGAAAGATAAGCTTCTGTCTTTTACAGATTCAAAATAATAACCCATAGGCAAAGAGCAAGAAGACAAACTTACGTACAATTCTGAAATAAATCCTACATGGAGGTCAGTGTCAGCAATAGTTTAGTATGAATTTGATTTGGTGAACACCCCTAAATATCATGAGAAACAAAGATTTGAAACAGAAGCAGAAAAGAAGACTTCATTCACCAAATTGAAAAACAAACCAAACGAAACAGCAGTTTCTTTTTCCCTGAAAACAGACCTAATTTTGATATATGTTTGGGCCAACTAGGACTAGCTTATTCTTAAGCAAAATTTGTTCATTCTTCACATATACTTGCCATGGGACTGCTGTTGCTCCACCATTGTCCGTTTTTCATAGCTGAAATTTGTAGCTAGAAATATTTTTTAATTATTTGTAATAATAGAATTTATAGCTAGCTCACTTCTCCCTGACATACACTTCAGTGTACAGGTGAGCTTTCAGACAGCAAAACGTGGTAGAACCCATCAATACACTAAAATTGTGATCTATGAACTACATTGAGGAATAATAGCAAAAAAATGCTAGATATTTCCATCTGTCAGAAGACAGACTGTACCAGGGCTTTTGTCATCTCTAAAGCAATATAGGAAGACAGAGCAATACGATCATATCGCAATCAGCACTGTTTGGTTTATGAAGCTGTGGCTTCATGAAAAGATAGGCTTTTAGTTCATCTAAAATTGTTAAAGCAGAAAAAAAATAGTGAAATGTCTCACCCTTTGTAAGTTCCCCTCTGATTGTTCATTCAGTAATTCATCAAGTTCAATTCTTATCTTGTAGATATACCCCATGCTTTTTATTTTAACCTGGATAAAGCCAGAAAAACACAATATATAACTACAGACAAATATATATAAAACTTACGATTTAAACTTCTGTGGTAGAGGCTGCATGTTGATTAAGACTGTACCTTGAAAACTAACACTATATGCAGTTCATTATTAAAAGACATCTCAGTCTGTATCTCCCACACACATGGAAGGAGTATCCCAATGGCAAGCACAGGCCTATGAATTCTGTGCTTAAAACAGCCTTCAGGACATCTTGAAAACAAACAAAACCCCAAAACAAAAACATACACACACCAAACAAACACCAAAAAAAAAAAAAACCAAAACAAAAAAAACACAACCACCAAACAAAACCCCACAAACACAGTCCCCCTACAAACAGGAAAAAAAATAAAAAGAAATTTTTAAAAAACCCAAACAAACACGAGCCTAACATTCCTGTTCTTGCATTTTCAATCATCACGTGTAAAATAATTCCAAAATCCAGTTCATTTATGCACATTTTGCCAATTTGGCTGGTATTGCTGGAAAAAAAATAGTTATATCACATGTGGGGGAAAAACAAACAAACCAATCAAACCATGTGTAAAACTGCATTTTTATCTTTGCGATTGTTTCCAGGTTTCTCAGAGCTATGGTAGTACCGGAGTATAAGGAACAGTGCATAACATTGGATTGGCAGATTCAGGATCACAAGATCCAGAAAAGAGACTGCTTCTGTTTACTTTGGGACATGGTTTAGTGGTCATGGTAGTGTTGGGTTGATGGTTGGACTTGATGATCTTAGAATCGTGGAATTAAGGTTAGAAAAGCAACCTTGGTGGTTTTGTCTAAGCAGATTTCTGCCTGAGCCCCAGTTTGACCAGATTATAGCCTAGTGAATTCACAGTGCTTGCCAGGGAAACCATTTGGCAGGTATTTGAACTCTTCAAAGTTTGAAAAGTAAAAAATGTTGGTGAGGGCCTTTCATGAGAGAAATGTGGAATATAAAATTAAATCCACTAAATCACAGGTCATCAATCTTCCATAAAGCAGCACAGCAACATGACCATAAACTCTAGTATGCCAAAGTGAAGAATGTAAACTTTTGGAGACCTTAAAGAATAAGCTCTCAAAAGCAAGCAGAACGTTTGCAAAACTCTGAAAATCACCAGTACTATCTTCATTTTCTGAACAGCGATTTGCATTCATTTGCACTTTCAAGCATTATATGTGCTCTTTCTTATGAAATATACTCCTCCATGCAACCCTACCCCACTTAAATGGGGTCAATTTGCAGTTTAACCATTACTTAATATGAGCATAAATCTTTTTAGATCATTTGTAGTGTACTGCTAGGAAAGGAAAAGGAAGTGTGCTATTATATTATTTCTCAAATAGCTCTATTAATAAAAGGTTGCTAACAGCCTACTCCACACCATCATTTACATCCAAAAAAGCTATTTACACTGTACAAAAATGATCTTTGATTCTCTTAGAAACACCTACTAGTATGTTACCCATTCATTCTTTACCTTCATTAATGAAAAGCCATCTTCTGTTTTCAGAGGTCAGAATTACCTTAGCTCCTATACCAGATTTCAACTGTCTCTTTGTGCTTTTCTGTAAAAATTTTTTACATTATAGTCAAGGTGTTACCATACTTTCATCAAAAGATTTCCAGAAGCGAACAACTTTTACCCCTGATTTCCCTAACACTGAAAAGCACTCCCTAAATCACAATGATTGTTTGAGAAAGAATTTGAGGAATTCACACTTGTGTATATTGGTATAGTTATTACATTGACCTGAATTTAATTAACAAGATAAATGCTAACTCCAGGCTTGCAACACTGATGTGACAGTCTGGTTCCAGTCTTTTTCATTGGCTTAAGAAAATAATTTTTTCTGCAGAGCCAGGTTCTGATATTTTTGCTTATGCTGCATAATATTTCTCTCTATAATTGGTCTTGTTAGAAGGAACCTGGAGACTTTAGGTTTAAAGCAGGAGCAAAGTAAGGGCATGTACACAGTTTGACTGAAAAGCCAACTGTGGTCATTTCCCACATTTCACAAACCAACCAACCCACCCACTTCTCAAGCAATAGGAGATGCTGTCTTCTCATTCACAGAGCTGGTGTTCACTGAATATGCAGCACTATCATGATGTATGTTTGTTTTGTCTTTTTTTTTTTTCCCTAATTAATCTATCATTAGGCTTTTGTTTAAAAAAAAAAAAAGTTACACGATAATTTCTTGTATCAATATAAAACATAAGTGTACTGAACTTGCCAGAATGCAAGGAGTGACTTCTACCTAAAACAAGCAAAGGTTTCCTAGAAGGACTCCTGTGTTATCTTTCTTGATTTTTTCTCATGCATAGGCTCAGAAAGGAATAAGCAGACAGTGATTATTCACATGGGTAAGGAAAAATAGAGAAAAAAATATATGAATGGTTGCAGTTCTTGAGGTAGTTCTACTAGAATTTTTCATAACTGTATAAACTGCTGATGAAGTGGAAGTTTAAAAGAAAACTGACACCAAAATGCCTGATAATTACTGGCTTTTCAGAAGCTGTTCTCTTTCTAGAACTCCAACAGAGCTATTATTATGTCGATTACTTTAAAAAATAAAATTTGTTATCTTCTGTTCTAGAAAATATCAGTGAAACCATATCAAGCACAAAAATGTAAGTGATAAAAAGAAGATGCAATTTGTTTTTTTAAAGTATTATAGTCCTATCTTCATTTCAAGACTTACCCTGTTAAAGAAGTACAGGATAAAGTTTAAAGGAAAAAAAAAAAAAAGAGCTCATACTCATAGGCTTTTTCTTTGTGGATTTATCTACTGCAGACCAGAGTGAAAAGCACATTGGTGACATTTGCTGTTTCATGCCTGAAAGCAATAGTGTCAGCATGATGTAAAGAATCATAGTAGTAGCCCCAGGTGCTGAGAGAAAGATTCTGCTCTCTCACAAGATCAATATCCACAATGTGCAGCCATAATGGGCAACATCTATTTTAGAGGAGAAAAATTGGTCTGTCTTTTAAGAATGTATGGATTAACATTGCAAACATGCCATTACCCAGCATTGCTTATAAATTATTCACTAATGAGGAGAAGAGGATTTCCCATGGATCATAAAATATAGCCTGCATATTTAGAAAATGAACATTACAGTTGGTTATGTTCTGCCTATGTCCTACTCATAGAGATTATTATTATTATTAATATTATTGACATTAACAATCTTGGTTAGTGTCAAGATGGTAATAGAAGAGTTGATAAGTGCAGAAAAATTTGCACAGAGCGTGAAAAATATAATTTCTTCCATTAGCTGAAGATAGCAGTGCGTTACACCCATCTCAGACAGAAAGATTTAAGCAAATCAGAAGTTTTAACCCCTTTGGTAATACCCTCTCAGCTGACCTAGACATAATTTCCTTATTACAATAGAGATAGGGTGATTCTTCAATAATAGCAGAATTCTTTGTGTTTTCTTGACCTGATAACATATAGGTTCTATTGGGGTCTTATTAATTCCTTAGGTAAAGCCTCTGGCATTTCAGCTAGTTATGATATGGCAGCTGAAAAAAGGGGTTTCTTCCTTAACTGAATCCCTCCCACAGTATACATTTTCTAGTATGTATGAAGATTTCATTACTAAAGTCTTACATGAGACACAGCTTATTTAGGAGTGGATATTTCTACAGCTAGTTTCAAATCAGTTACTTAAAGATATCAACTGACTTCTGCAGTTGTCCTATTTAGGCTACCATATGAGGGAGAAGGGGTTAGGGGGAGCATTTTCTCTGTTGCTAACTATATGCAACAAACTGATTTAATGCAGAGATTTATTTGATGCAGTAAACGTAGGAGAAAAATGTTTTTTCTTTTCACATGACAGAATAATCTTTGGAAAGGTACACATTAGACTAATGTTCTTAGCCTTCATTAGCTACCTGAAATTCATCCTCCTGGCTGGGAAGAAACAGCTGCTTTCTGTTGTCCTTGCCAAGAGTTATTGTTCCAGCTACTCCTCTGTCTCCATATATCCAGAGAATGACATTTGCTTCAGTTCCTGCATTTCCTGTCAGCACTGACACTTTCCATTCATCATTTGAAGGAAAGGGATGCTCACCACCTTGGGGATTTCTCATTTCCTCTGTGAAATACAGAACATTAGTGGGAGATGAAAATCAACATGAAACTGCCAGTTGCTGTTGTAACCTCCGCACATAAGGAGACCATAACAGAGAGGGGGATGTATTTTTTCATAGAAACTGAGATAGTCTGAAAAGAGTGATTTATGTTTCTTGTCTAGACCAAAATATACTGATTAGTTGAGCTACAAGACTCAACTGGAATAGAGCAAGTATCTCTCACTTGCACTATCATCACATTATTCTTTATACATATTCTGGTGTAGAGTGAGGATGGTATGATGCAAACTGTGCCCATTAAATCAATATTTCTGGTTCCTTAGCCTGATGTCTAGAAATGAGTAGAATTACTTGTAACTACTCCTCTAATACCTTGTATTGGGACATTATTGGTAGAATCATGTCTAGGGATAGAGGCAGTTTTCATTTCAAATGAAAATAATTATTCAGTAAATTAACTCTCCTCAAGTTAAATATTTATTAAATACTGTAAAGCACTGAAAAAAGAGCACAATGTATCTTTGCTCAACCATAGCCCAGATGCTGGCACTGTATGTGTAGGTGAGGCAGGTTCTTCATGAATGAGACAGTAGCAACAGTACTAATTTTGAGTAAATTTCATATTTTTTTAAAAAATTTTTAAAATTTCTATAACAGCTAAGCAAATATAATTAAAGGAAAAGATTTCATTTTAGAATAATACCTAATGATTTTTCATTTAGCCTTAAGAGAAAAAAAAAAAAAAAAAAAAGTAAAGATGTCAAATGAGACCTCTGCACATGAGAGATGAAAAAATAGACACTCTTGGGATGAAGGAATTCAGTTTTGACTATTCTAATCAAAATGGAGTTTACAAACAACAGACGTCTGGAACACTGCTTTTCAATAATGGGACCACTGACCATGATGTCCTCTCCAAATCAGGCAGACTTTGCCCTCAAGAATTTATAACCTATTCTGACACAAGAGGCAGATGTAAGCTCTCAATTTGAAAAGATGAACCAACATATTGTCTATATATTGTGTCCTGCAGGGGTTCCCAAACTACTTCTCATGAGGGCTTTTCAAGCGACTGCAGAGAGACTTTTTAATACGCTAGCCATAATGAACATAATCTGTGCTGCAGATTAATTTTCTTTTGTAACCCCCCAGCTCCTTCTTCATCCATTAAGTAGCTTTCTGTGAACCAAGCTTTTGGAGGCCAGAGGCTTCAAACACATAATGGAATTCACTTAGAATTTTGCAGAATTCATAAATAGCCACCAATAGAGATAAGCTGAAGAATTCTCAGTGCATCACTGTGTAAGTTCCTGATGCATTACATACCTTGCTATCAGAGCCCTTTTCTTTTTTACTTGCTCAGTTAAAATACTGTACTATGTTTCTTTGGGATGGAGTTTTTCCTTTCAATTATTAAACTGCCTTTATCTCAAAAGAAAAAAAAATAATGCTACAAACCCCACAAAGTAAAAAAAAAAAAATTAAAAATTTAAATCGAACAGAAAAACAAGTTATACAAAAGCAATTACTCATCACCAGCAGAATGATACCAAACTAGTCCCTTAGGAATGGCTACTTTGGAAAAACTGTCCAGTTTCATTGTTGAGCATGACAATATATGATCTCGAATACTTGTTTACTAATAAACTTTAAGAATTCTACATCCTGCTTAAACGCCACTGAAGCAAATCAGGTAAGCGCAGTAGGATCAATTCAACACTGAGATATGGCCCTGATTTTCCCTTTAAACTTCCTCAAATAGCACTTTTATTGTATTAAATAAAAGTTTGTACTTCTTAAAATTGTGCTCAAAAAGAATTCCACAGTTACTTGGATCACCAGATTGTCCTAGGGATTAAATTAATATGGTAACTAAAACACTGAACCTGAACTATGATCCACTAGCATTGAATTCTTAACTGATGTAAAAATCATTGCAGAAGGAATTGCAAAATAATTGAGATCCTGTACAAAGTTCTATAATAAATAAGGACTAACGTGAGGAATCAGGGGAAATACCTGCCCTGGTAAAGACGCTAAAATTTGGTTAATCAATCTTTAAGAAATTCAGAACTGCCATAGTATAACTTTCACAGCAGTGCTTCTAATGGTAGTGGTGTGGCTTTGGAATCATTATAATAATTTAGAAATAGGCAATAGTGTCATAATAATCCCTGGTTTTACTGTATTTGTCATAACTGAAAGCAACTTATTCTCAAAGTAGAAAATCCACACATCAAAAATAAGGCAAAAGGCAAACATCTTATGCTTACCTTATTAAAAAATTTCACTTGCATTTCAGTGACTGAAATAACAGAACTACAGCAAAATAGTTGCTTTGGAATAATAAATATTTTTGAGAACTTCGTTATATAACTTTCTGTAACTGTATTTGTCTGGCATCTCATCTGTAACTCTGAAAGCCAGACTTCCTTCCAGCTATCTAAATCCATATCTTTCTTACAGCAAAGAGATTAAAATGTTCACAAAATTCACAGGTATTCAGGAAGCATAAGAAATCCCAGTCTGCTCCATATGCTTATCACAAGAATTCCATAATGTGGCTATTGCTACCAAAAGCAGCTACTGCAACTTCAAACTGCTGCCCCTTGAAAACAATTATAACACACGAGCAACTCACAGGCTTGGAATGTTTTTTGCCTCATAATTTACTGGCTCTTCTTACAAATGGAAAACACTGACATCGATTTGCTATAGGCTAAAAATATTCCAGTCTGAAAAGAGGATTTGGTGATTACCCTGAGTTAATCATTGAGGTTTACACATTTCATGACACCATGTTGTAAATCTATTGCAGCAAAAACTCATTCTGATAGGCCTGCATGAGAATGGTGAAGTCACAAGGCTTCATTTTTTTTTTTTTATTTACTTACGCTAAATCTAAAACAAAAAGAAAATTATCTTGTCCCAGAAGATCATACAATTGAATGACACTTCTGAAAGGAACATCAGAAAAATTAACCTCTAGAGCAGAAGTTTGGACAATAAAGTTAATACATTTTTATTACACTCTTTTGTATCACCATTTCCTATGTAAACCAAATGGGAATGAGATCAGATTTTATTTGTATCTTATTTTCTTTTGTAAGTTAAATATATTAAAAATTAATAGTAACTAACAGTATTGCAGACATACATGAAAGGAACCTGTAGGGTATAGAGATAATTTCTCAGAAATATAAAATGAGAACCCTTGTGATTTTGTATTAACAATGTCACAGACTGTTTTTGTGTCATGGAAGCTAATGACATCTCTCCCCTTGCTTTCACTGTCACACAGAAACACATTCTCAGCATTGAAATTAAGATGTGATTTGAGAAACACAGATAACAACCGAAGAGGAAATCCCCAGTGCCAAATTATTTGGGAAATTCTGTACGATTCTTGGATGCTTGCCAACTTATACATGACATGACACAAGCCTATATTTTCAGCAGGGCTGTTGGTTTTGGCTTGATTTTGTAACTAGTCACAGAAGAGAAAATAGGGGGGTTAAAAACCCTGTAACTTTTGGGTTTAGTTTTTAGTATCTCCTGCTTCATCTCCTTTATTCCTAGACTTTGTGGTCCTTTGTCTGTCTGTCTATCTATCTAATCTCCCTTCTGGTTCGGGCAGCACATTTGATCAGTCTTAAATCTATGACACAGTGTCTTGCATTCATTTTAACTGACTTGTCTCTGACACTCACTCCCAGTATTTTTATCCTGAGAGCTGTTAAATAGATGCTAGGAGACAGCGAAAAACATTTCCTGAGGAACAGAGAACTCACACTGCAAGAGGAGAAGCCCCAGCTGCTGTAGATTAGTTTTCAGTTTAATTAATCCTAAGTAAATAATTATTTGTGAACCATCAAACCATCAAAGCACAGCTCCTGGTTAACAGACACAGACAAAAAAGATGGCCTGGTCAGCCCAAGGGTTAATCTCCTCTGAGTTTGGATGCCAAGTGGACTGCAGCATTATATACTCGACACAAACATCACCATTCCAAATATTAACTGGGAGTGAAGAAAGAAAATGACTATTTAGTAATTATCAGTTTAAAAATTTAAGCGTCACCTCTACTTGTCAAAAGTCAGTTACCTCTAAAGTACTCTAAGTGAAAGTATCTTATTAAAAACAAAGATTTCCTTTGAAGTGCAGAGTAACTTTGATATTTCTATTCACATTGCATAATCAGAGTCCTTATTTATGAATGTCAGAAATACTTCTTACAAAGTGCTATAGACTCTATGTAACCAATTTCATGGCAGATATTACTTCTATAAAAGCATCCTTTGTATCCAACCCTAAAAACATACAGCTTCTTTGAAAACAGGTTTGATGGCTTCTGTATTGTTGCCATGGGTTTCAAACACAATATATCTCACCAGTTACTGACAACCCACAACATTTTGGGAAGGCTCTGTGACACAATGATACAACATGAAGTCTGATAGATTAAAAATGGAAAATGGATGTTTTGAGCTAAGAAAGGAAAGAAACATTGCCAGAAAAAAAGTAACAGTAATTAGTAATAATCCACACCTATGCTTTGAATTTAACCAGTACACTTTGGTTCAACTGAATTTATTTTAAATCTTTCCTGATACTTCACAGTACGAACAACTATGTTGTATCTGATTGCCAGACTTTTCACATACACTTTGAAACTGCAGTTTGAGGACTAAGCTCAAAACCAAATCAAGCAACCCACTTGAATTATTTGCTACGTAAACGCCTTTGGGACTACTTCTAGCCAACTAAGCATGTCTCCTGTAGTGGAAGCTCTGATACAATCTTGTCTTTCAAGCTCACTCAAGATAACAGATATTTTTCTTCCATGTGAATATGCCTCAGTGTGCTGTGTGGAGCTCTGTAGTTTCTATTTATCCCATCTGCTTTTCAAGGGGATGTGACAATTCAGGCTGTGCAGACGGGGTCCTTGGATACACTGAAATAAAAGAGAGGTAGGGAAGCAAACATGATCATCTCCACTCCTTAGGAGATGTATTATTTGCAGTTTTCTTTAGTTCCTTAGTCACATCTTCTTTGTTTACCAGGATGATGAATATTCTTGTAAAATTTGAGTTGGAGAAATCATTGTCTTAGATCATTTATGCAAATTCTGTAGCTAAAAGAGAAAGTGTTTGTTTTTTCTAGTAAAACACACCTGGTAGACTATTCACTCCAGAACATGAGAACACATTTTTTCTGTTCCTACCTGCCTAAACATAAGTAGAAAGGTAGCATTCAGTGCACCAAAACCTTACCCTTTCCCCCAGTGAAACATAAAGCAGAAAACATAAATAAGAGAGCATAAACAAGAAATATTTCATTGCTTTCAATGAGCTCTGGGTTGGGCTCAATCTCTTAATTTCCACAGAAATAGTCCTTACAATAAATGGCTAGTTACTTCAAAAAAAGATAATGTGAAATTATTCAACAGCTACAAGCTGATTGTCACCTTATCCATAAACCACATTCCAATACCCTTTTAAAACACAAAACACAATGGTTTGTGTGGCATGTATGTTTGCATAAGTCAGTAGCCCAGAAAAGCTATTAATTGTCCTTCCTGAGATAAGTCACTGCAAATGAGCATGGAAGGCAGACATAACACAGCATATAACAACTAGTCTGTAAACTTTTCCTTACCTGAGTGAGGAAAACTTGAAAGGTTTTGAGATACTGGCTTCTGGGCTTTTGCTGGTTGGAGCTGTGGTTCTCTAAAGTCTTTCTTCTCTCGACTGGGTGATGCAGATGTTCCCATAGGCTCTTCTCGGCCAACTAAAACAATTAAATGTAAATTCTAGCTAGCTACCAATAATTTGGGTTTTGTTGCTCAGAAACTTCCCATATGTTCAGTGACAAACGCTAATAACAGACCTCACAACTCTTCAACACACGCAGACACCAAAATCTTTTCTCTATGTATTACAGGACTAGCTATTACAGCTTTTGTTGTTAGCAGCATGCCACAAAAAGTGCAAAAAATCTGGCATACCAATAAAAGCCTATTTACTGCTTTGAAAATCTAAGTAACAATTTAACATTGATGTATGAATAAAACGACTTGTTAAAATGTCATTCTCCCCAAGATAAGCTTCTCCACTCCCCGATGTTTCCCCTCTTAAGAGTGGGAATGCTGAAATGAAAACTGCTAGAGGCCATTTCTGGTAATACAAAGTGGCAAACAGACAATCTTGTTTACTTTCATAGAAAAAATTAACTCCTTTCATCTTCCTTTTACCTGGGATTCTAGAGAGCTCAAGCCTGTAACAAAGTAACATTTAGCTTTATTTTAATGGCATCAGTAAGTCCTGCTTTGTTGAGAATTTCCACTGAAAATCGTACTCTTCCAAAAAATAACAAAAGAAAATACTTTCGTTCTTTCTACAAGGACACAGTGACTGAAATATTCTTGTCAAGAAGGGACTGAATGGTGGGGATACCATTACTGTGACTTTCATAATGCTTCTGTATGTCTAAGCCACAGTATACAAAGAACAGTTAATAATGAGACTGGTTGTATGCCTTGATACTTTCCCTTTGCTGGTTCAAGATGACCCTGTTCTGCCTATGTCTGGCAAAAAATCTGACCAAATTATCAATTTTGAACTGGTGGCCAGTTTAACATTATCATGAGATGTCTTGTTTCTTGATCTCTGTGACTATGATCCCCAGAAAAGAATACAAGTACCATAATTCCCCTGTTTTCTGCAATTATAATCCAAGTCAGCTGGCTGTGTTTGGTAACCAAATCATCAACCAATTAAAAACTTCGTTCTCTCAAAAGAGAATAGACAAGATGACAATTTAGTGACAGTGATCCAGAGTGTGCTGAGAATTATTTTCTGGGTCCTGCCTACTTGACTAGAGCAGGTCAGGTCCCTAGTGAGGAAACTTTCTGACTGCAATAGCTCTCAAATCTGACTATGGGACAGAAGAATCACATAATCAATATACTAGAGGGGGAAGTACAATGTATTTTGCATCACTGAAAAAGAAACTGAATGCTGCCAAGAGGGCCCTCTTTAAAATCTGCTACTTTCCCTATAAAATCAGGAAAGATTGTGATGTAACCTGACAGCAAGACATCTCCCAGGCTTCCGTAATCAGTGGCCAGAATGAAGAATAGACCCAGAAAGTCAACCCTATCTCTAACTTGTCACTTGCTTTTATTATTATGTTCAGAAGTGTATTTCTTCAGAAAAAAAAAAAAAAACCAAACAAAACAAAACAAACAGGATCTCTTCTGCATCATTTATTGCTACAGTTTTTCTTCATTAATTCCTCTTATATAGCTAGTTAAAAAGAAATAAATTGTGGGCACAAACTTTGCACCTTTAAAGGTACTGGATCACAACAAAAGAAATGGTGTAAATCTAGCTTTTGCACTTTTGTTTTGAATTTGTCATTAAGAAACATCAATTACTAGAGCAAACTGTAGAAAAATAAGAAGTTACATACATTTTATGACCTGCGGGTAGAAAAAAATGTTTCTCTCTCCAGTGTTAGTGACAGGCTTAGTCTGGCCATCTGGCAGGAGACCAACATATATGCCTTCATTTTGCACTGATTCTAGACTTACAGATCCAGTTTCCAAATTCTTCTCAATTTTAAAGTGACAGTATTCATCACCTGTGCCCTAGGAAATGGAAAACAGAAATGTGGATTCAACAATTGAGTTGATGTAGCTAGGCAAGTTGGATGTTTCTTAAGACTTAAATATTGCTAACTTCTAATAACATTTCAGATTAAATTTAGGTTCTTCACAATCTCCTATAGTATTGCACATACACACATATACATATCTTGGCCTTGCTCATTCCCTGGTGAACAGAAAGGCCTATCATATAACTTGAGTTAGTGAAAGATCACATATGAAATCATTCCAAATTCTTTTAGGATGTAGGCAAAATCTTGGATATATTCAAAGGAGTTTCCCCCTTCATCATCTTACATCTTAATTATTCATTAGTGGTTTTTATCATCAATTTGTTTAGAGGATACCACTTTAAACCCCTGAATATGTTTGTGTTCTGCCACATCCAAAACAATTACATCAGTTCACATCAACAAACAGACATAGGATTAGTAAATGTTAAGTCTAATGAGCAAATACCAATGTCTTGTTCTCTTTTTCGCTATCAAATGTAAATCTGCAATAGTTAAACTCCTAGAAGGTGGAGAATGATATAGGCACAAAAATCACAACCATCCCCCTAAAGGCACAACCATCTCCCAAGCTTAGTTTTATTACTAAATAAACAGGCTACTGATTAGATATTTCAGGAATTAACTCTACGTGGTTGCATAAGGAAGGAAAAATAAAATAATCCGGTTCTTCTTTTTAGTCAAAATAGAATAAATTGTAAAAATCTAGAATGCCAACAACACTTCCACATCTTCCAAACTCACATGAGTATAATTGTGGTGGTTTAATGAAAATGTAATTAGTACAACAGAATCTTGACAGAGTCATCAGCTCTCTAGCAACAAATAAATTTTAACTACATCCACATTCTCAATAGTTTAAAAATTTAATCAGATATTTACAACCCGGTGTCAAATAGATACAACAGCTTCTCTTGCTGTATTTTTATATCTTCCCTTGGACAAATGATGGGAAAGATCTGAAAAAAAAATTAAATTCAATGTTTTATCTCAGTTTCATCCAAGTAAGTAAAAAATACTCTCTGCTCTCACTGACAATTTAACTCTCTGCAGAGGGATATACAAACAAGAACTGCTTACTGTTCCATTACACTGGTCATCTTTGATCTTCAGATACATTCTTGGGTTTCTCACACTTTCAAACATGCAGACTCCAGAGGCGATTTTATGCACCTTCCAGTAGGATTCCTGACCAGTAGGATCCCTGCTGCTGCCGACCCGCTCCACTGCAGCTCCCGTCAGGTCTGAGGGACAGAGCCTGGCAGAGACTCGTGTTGAGCAGAATGGTGGCACCGTGGTGAAACACACCCTTCGGAGCAGAGGCAGAAGTCCTTTGTGAATAGCACAGCTTTTCTCCATACTAAACTTTGACATTTATATTCTTCACGCTGATTTATTTTAAGCACTAATTAATGTTATTCATTTGCATTATATACACGGAAATGGATTAAATCCCAAGTAATTCCAGTATATTTCCAGCCTTTGAATATTTTCAGTATTTGCTGTTTTCTGTTCAGACACCAACCTGGATAGTACAAATCCTTCCCTAGTTCACAGCTTCCCTGCTTTTTATTATCCAGCAGAGCAGCACAACATCCAGAGCATGAGGAACATGGCAAGTTAAGGAATATGTTCTCTTTTCAAATTCACTCAATTCCCACGGAGATCTCTTGCGTGTATCTACCCTCCTAGCTTTCAGAGGTTTACTAAAAAGCTCAGAGACGCATCCTCGCTGTTTACAGCCCACCCTACTTGCGGCATGGACATTGCTCACCACAGAGCACGCAAGGAAAACTTCTCCAGTGGTGCCTACCTGTTAAACTGGAGTTTAGCTCCACCTGGTGGAAGAAGATCCCGCTTTTAGCTTGCAATCTTCTGACATTTCACTAGATACAATCTACTTTAGAACAGCAAATTTTAGGAGTCTTCTTCATTTCCCTCTGCCCACCTTACCTTGACATGCACAACAAATTCTTTGGAAAGTCCAGCATATCCCGTCGTTTCATCAGCTACTTTGCCTTGAAGATTGAACATAACAGTGTGACCTGGATTCCTGGCTGACTCAAGAATGGCACAACCATTTGGTTGAAGGTGAATGCAGAGCTCACAGCAAGTCTTGTCTTTGCTCTAACAAATTCCAAGCAGAAATAATAAATTCTATGAACTACTAGATATGTCAAAATCCAGGACAGAGAGTATCACAATACTGGTTTGGTTTTTTTTTTATTGTTCAGTTTTCCACAATGTTGCCAACCTAACATGAGAATGTCTTTATATTTTTCAGATTTGCAGTCCTGATACCAAAGTCCTTAAATTTTGGACTGTGGAATTTCACAGCACAGAAACAGTTTATCTTAAGATGACACAGATCCGAGGATAACACAAAGATACCTGGGTGCCTCAATCAGAGTTACAGTCTCAGCCTACGAACATGGCAAGGGAGGTTGGAATATAAAATCAATGTAGGAAATGAAGAACAGGAACTCTCTGCCACCAGCCCTTCTTCATTTGCCTCAGTGTTTTTCCTTCATTTACTTACACTGTTCTCACAGAAAACACTTAAAGAGTCAGAAGTTTTACATGAAAGAATACAGCAACACACTATCCATGCTTGCCTGTTCAGGTTTGCAGACTGTGTGACCCCATTGTATAAAAGGCACAACATACAAAATAAATATTTAAATATTTTATCAACTTAATAATTCTCATGTTTATTCATAGGTTTTTAATAAATGTAAAATGCTAATAATCAGCCCAATAATTTAAAAATCTTCTGGCATACATCCTCTAATATCTTTTCTGCAGTTTTTAGGCTTCAAAGAATCAATATTTCTAGTGAAAGATTTTCATTTCCATGGCACTACCTTCTGAAGAAAAAGCTTCACACTCAAAACCACCTGTCAGATTCAATATCATTCTAAAAGTAAAAAAAAAAATAAAATATGGATTTTAGAAGTGGTTGTGAAACAAGGGAGGTGACATGTCCTCAAAGTATAAAGTCTGCATCATAAGGTCAGTTACAATTTATATATTGTCATTTTGTTTAACATTTATCCATCTTCCTTTCAAGGACCTCCAAAAGTTTTAAATCACAGCATTTTTTCCACATTCTCTGGGAAAAGGAACATCTTGCACAAGTAAAACTAAGAACACTGAGATCCAGATTTTCTAGGTTGCTCAAAGTCATAAAGCATGTAGAAAAGAGAAAGTTCAAATTTAAGTAGCCAGTTAATAACCTCCCTGTAGCAAGATATGCTGCAATGGGACAGACTGCAAGGGATTCTCTGTATTAGAATTACACTAATGAACATGAACTCTAAGAAGTCCTCCAGGGAGGTCTGACAGTTTGCCTAGCAGCCTGACAGTGTCCCCATTGAGAAATCTAACTCTGCTGAGAGTATTCTACTCCCACTAATGCCAATAAAAAATCCTACCAAAGAGTAAATAAAAATAAAAGCAGAATGGGACCAGCTTTGACTATGAAATCATTCACTGGATAAGTAAGGGGAAGAACTGGAAGAACTGAAAGGGAAACAGCTTCTTCCCTTGTCAGTAGAAAAAGTTTCATCAGAAATAACTCACTGATAACTCTATTTGCCTACTTGTATATTGCAAGTGCTGAGAAAGGCAACAGCAAGACTTTGAAGAAACCCAAATAAATCAAAACAAATCTAGATTATTTCAACATATAACAGGCATGTTGCTTAGAAAAAGACAAGGGAAAATGAGCATTCAAAATCAATCCTTAGAGTTTATACTCATCCAAAAAGAGGAAATCATAAAATCATAGAATTTGGGGGGCTGGAAGAGATCTTTAAAGTTTATCAAGCCCAGGACCCCACAGTGAGCAGGGACATCTTCAATTAGATCATGTTACTCAGAGCCCCATCCAACCTGACCTTGAACGCTTCCAGGGATGGGGCATCTACCACCTCTCTGGGCAACTTGCCCCAGTGTCTCACCACACTCACAGTCAAGAATTTCTTCCTAATAGCTTATCTAAATCTACCTACTTTCAGTTTAATACTGTTACTCCTTGTCCTGTCACTACACTCCCTGATAAAGAGTCCCTCCCCATCTTTCTTGTAGGCCCCTTTTGGGTATTGGAAGGATGCTATAAGGTCTTCTCAGAGCCTTCTCCTCTCCAGGCTGAACACCACCAACTCTCTCAGCCCTTCTTCATAGGAGACGTGCTCCAGGCTCCTGATCATCTTCATGGTTCTGCTCTGGATCTGCTCTAACAGGTCTGTCTTTCCTGGGCTGAGGACTCCAGAGCTGGACACAGGACTCCAGGCGAGGAGTTCTCCAGAGCAGAATAAAGGGGCAGTATTCATTCCCCTTGACCTGCTGGCCACTCTTCTTGTGATGCACCCCAGGATACAGTTAATTTTCTGGACTGCAAGTTCACATTGCTGGTTCATGTCCAGCTTTTAAACCAAATTCATTCTCCACAGCGCTGCTCTCAACCCCTTCATTCCCCCAGCCTGCATTGATACCAGTGGTTGCCCCAGCCCAGGTACAGGACCTTGTATTTGGCCTTCTTGAACCTCATGAGGTTCACATTGGTCCACTTCTTGAGTTTGTCCAGGTCTCTTTGGATGGCATCCCATCTCTTAGTCGTGTCAAGATGATACCAGGATATTCCAGGTACCTTGCTAATATGTAGCAAGCTAATGTAAATTGCAGTTTGGAATGGCCTTATGTTCCTGCACCAAATTATTCAGTCTGTGAAAAAAATCCTACCAAAGAGTAAAAAGTCAACTGTGAGAAAACAGACAAAGCCCTACATCTAAATTTGCCTATTCATTGGCAATTTCCTGGGTTCAGTTCTGCAGTTCTTAGTTCTTTATTTGACTGGAAGCACAGTTATAAAATAGATTAAACACAGCATTACTTTTAATCAGACAATGAAATGTAATTATGAAGCAGAAATCAGTAACAGCACTTCCTACCTTTCCAATTACATGGCCATTAACAAGAGCAAGAGCAAGACATGGCATCTCATGACTGCTGAAGATACATATATTTCTCCCTTTGACATTTACATCAAAAAGACCTAAGAGTTAAATGAGGAAAATGTTAGGAATATGAAAGTATATTAATTGATATTTGCATTTAATTACAATTGATGATTTATCATTTTCAAGGGAAAAGAATGAATCAAGTGTATAACTCAGTTTGACCTCTCTAATCAATGAAACCACTCATTCCTTCAGGAAAGGACATCTAAACACTACTGTCTACTTCACTGCTTTGAGCAGGAAAAACCCTGGGAGCTAATGATAAGGAACAAATTTCTTTTGATCAACGTGTATGTTTAAAAAAAAATAAATCCATAAATAAGAACTGAGGACTCCAGCATAATGAACTGGGCTATAGCAATATGATAAATAACAGATCATTTAAGGAACATAAAGCTCTCAGGTAGGAAAAGAGGATTCATTTTCTCTGAGTCTGTATTAGAATTTGTAAAACAAATCTTGCAGCATAGCTCATGGCTTCTAAAATTTTAAATATGGCCAATTTTCCGAACAATTACCTCCTACAGCTACAAAATACTGATGAAAGCTACAGTGTGCCATTTCTATTGTTCCCAGTAGCAACAGCTGATTTTTTTAACCAACTGTTCTACCAGTATATTGTGTTGCCCATTAGCAAGATGCAGCTGTCTCTGGAGGAGTCCTGTAGTGTTCATAGGTAAGATTTTCAAGATGTCACTGGGACCACAAGAATGACACAGTCAAGGATCATTGCACCCATCGGGATGATGTCACAAACCATAAAATGCAGATGGGGCTTCTAGTCCTTGGGGCAAGGTAGGAAGGACATGTAACTGCTTCCCTGCTTTCAGATAGAGATAAAGCTTCCTGAGAAATTAAAAAACCCTAGACCAAATCATCAGCTGATATAACTTTCTATCACCACTTTGAAGGCTTTTAAATTCTATTGTTTTAGATCTGCTTGAAACAAATAAACAGTTTTTCCAGTATCTGAAATGCAGAGTTTTCTATTAGGGAAGATAGGTAGATGATTTATGCCAGAGGGCTTTATTCCAAAGTACACCCAAGGAAGCATTGCCCCTAAATGAAAATTTAAGTAGCAGTTCCCAAGTCAGCATTTGTAGGCTTCTGTTGCACATGACTATTCTAGATGTTTTGTAAACAATTACCCAGAAATAAAACAAACATCTGAAAGAAGTTAAGGGAGAAAGATATTGTTCTGAAGGCAGAAGAGTTGCACAATAGGTGTCTGCATTAATTTCATGCTTGTGTTTTCCTGAACTATTAAAAAAAAAAAACCTAGATTGTTATTCCTGTGTCACTGACCATTTCCCTGATATCAGGAAAGATTCATCATATTGTTCAGGGAAAAATCAAGCTCTTCCTGATTACCTGTTTAATTCTTCAGTATTACAAAACTCTTTGGAGGTTGCAGATAACACTACTCATTTTTCTGACTTCAAATCTAAATTGATTAGCAACCAGTTTATACCAATTTTGGTTTGATCTTGGTTTCTAATATACTTAATTTTATTTATAATCTTCAATTACTGATTATCCGGCACTTGCGCAATTTGCTCTTTATAACTTGCACATAATTGATTTAAAATTTACAAGATAACACTCATATGAATTTTACATCTAGCATGAAAATATATACCAAAAAGCTACAGAATGCAAAAAAAAAGTCACATTTTTGTAGTAAAAAATAGCACTAGAAATGCACTAGTTTATAGAAAGGAAAGTGCATCTAGATGGAAATTGGGAAGAGCCTGCAGTATGAACTTGAATTCTGCATGTTAGAATGTTATGAACTCTGCTGTGTCTAAGTGATCTATCTAAATCAAATGAGACACAATCCATCAACTGAAGATAGAGCATTAAAAAGCAGCAAATATGTGCTTACTGCAGCAGTGCAGATTAGAGACCAAATTCCTACAAGCAGGTAGTCTGGTCTGTCACCAAGTAATTCACACTTTGTGATCCTAAATGGATCTCCTTGGAGGAAGGACACTACTATGCTGTGTAATTGCTTTCAGCCATTTAGGACACTCACAAATCCTAAAGCAGTAAATAGAAGATTTGAGTCAATCAGTGGTTTTGAGTGAAATACTTTGAACTCAAGGACTTAACTAATAAAAGCAGCTTTGGTAAAAGAGATTCCAATGTAATGTTACTGATCTTCCATATTATCCATTTAAGTTTCCTGGTGTAGCTTTTCTAAGGTGCCTTTGTAGGCCATGCTAAGGAGTGTTGATTGCACTGCCCTCCATGCACTCTTTGGGCTGTCCTGAAAGATTCTGTTCTACCGCTTCAAAGAAGATGTGCGTAAGGTCCCTGTGAGATGTCAGAAGGTCTGTGCAGCTCCATCACTACAAAGATAACAAAAATACGTATCCCTAATATGATATGTGTCATAGAGAAGTAGCACAGTAGGGTGGAAGCTGATGAGGAGGAGGAACTGGAAGAGTGCCATTAGGTCAATGGCAAGGATGGAACAAAATGGATTATACATATATACGCATACACACCCCCCCCCCCATTAATGAACTATACCTGGAAGTTTGAACTTGTTAACTTACATGGATCTAGCTACAAAAGACTAGCTGTCCTTGTCATGGCAGTTCCATGGGAGCTTTAAACTGCAGATGACAAGGAGTTTCTATTTAGGAAGCAAAAGCCAGTGAGAAGAAACCACACAAGATTGTCTTGTGCTTTACATGTAAACCAAGCACGCAATTTCTGAGTTCTTATAACTGACATGTAAATATTTTAAGTAAGGAAAGGGTTTATTATAATTTTCTGCTGCTATTCATTACAGGAATCACTATATGAAAATACACGGAATTATAAAGTCCTCCTTTCTCCTATCTTTTATGCCTACATCCACATGAAAAATACTTTACCATATTTGTTTTTCTTGTCACCGCAAGCATCAACCGTGTTATCTGGACTGAGGCAAATGAAGCCACGGGTGAGCTTGTTGTAAAACTGAAGTGTATTGCCCTCCTGAAATTTCCACTTTTCAGCAGCCCACTAGTTTGGTAAACAACAAACAGAAAAGGTTTGTGATAAGATCATATACAGAAATTCGACAAACATGAGAACAATCAACTTGTTTTCTCTCAAAGCATTTGAATGGTTTAAATAAAAAGGTATGTTCTTACAGTTTCCTTTCTCTTGAGTTCCAGCTCTTGCCCTGTACAGATAAAAACCATGTAATTAGTTTACAGAGCATCCTCACTCCATTTGACACAGTTGTGTAGCTCAGTTTTCCTCGCAAATTTTGACTTACTTCCTGGAAAAATGCTGGCATCTGTCACAGTCAGTTCTCTAGCAATATTGCCATCATCCTGCCCCTGGTCCAACCACCTAAAAATCAGAAGCCATTTCAGTAATATACCCTTGACTGGCAACTCACACAATACCATATACATGGCACTTGCATACTGATAATTCTTCCTGTTCTATTCATTAAAGCCTTAAGGCTGACAAACAGCCAGCTTTAGTGAGAAGAGATTGACTTTGGCAAAAACTATTTTGCATGCTTGTTCTTGATGAAGCTTATAAATACTTTCCTGGACTGAGGTACAAGGGCCAATTATTACAAATCTGAGAACTTGTATTGATTCCAGATCAATATTGAAAGGTGCAGTGCTCACGTTTGTTCTTCCTGTCTGCAAGAAGGCTACAGCAGGATATAAATCGTTCCATGCCCTGAGAATGCTTATACAGGGACGTAAATCCAGCACAGGCAACAATTATACCCTGTCTGAACCATGTTTTTACAATGCCATTGTACCTGCTTCACATCTACTTAAGTCTAACTCCATTTGAGTCAAAAGGATTCACACATTGTGGGAGCAAGATAAGCAAGCACAGCATGGGGCTGTAACAATAACTAGCACATAGCCTGTATTTTTTTCTGCCTGAAATGGATTTGAACTCTCCCTAAATTATGTATGAAGCTAGTATTATAGATCTCTTCATAGCAGTTCATCTCATCTAGAATACAGAATCAAAATTAGGTCAGGCAAAGATGAGGTGCTGTATCTGATAGGCAGAAAGCCCTTACTCACACATAAATCACTTTCAGTGTGTACATCGCTCACTACAAGCTGTCTCGGGCAGTTATTTATTCACTTAGAGAAGTGAGAGGGGGAAATAGAATTGAGCTGCCACTGGCAAGCTGCAGCTAGATTCATACGTGACTGGACTTTACCATTCCTAACATTTGCAGTGATCTTTATCAGATATAATTTTTCCATAAGATGTTGAGAATTAATCAGGCATAGATAAAATTAGAATTGAGCTATAGAACAGAAGATTCAGAGCAGAAAAGGCAAGGAGGTTCAGATTGCCTGAAATTCTGTTGCAGCTTAGTGACAGGATGCAAGGCAAACGAGGAGAGAAAAAAAAAAAAAAAAAGATGTGGTCAGATAGCTCTTAAAGTCTGATCTTGAGGTCAATGAACCACAAGTTAATCTCCATACTAACTTGTGTACAGTAGGATCAGCCTGCTAGAGAGACAGAAAGCTACTCTTCTGACAAGCCTTGCATTGCATGACATGGAAAAATGGATGGACCTGCTGGTGTGAGATCCCAGGTGCTAGATATGGGGAGTGTGACAAAAAGTACATCTTGAATAGCTTGCAAGGCACAAGAACAGAAAGTTCCCAGGCAGAACTTTTTATCACTTTTTCATTAGCTCAAATGCACCCAAGATTTGGGGCAGGTACAACGAGAGCTGTGAAGATATTCAGATCATCCCAGTTCACCTCATAGGAAATTTATATTTCTCTTGACAGGATATTCCATAAGAAAACCATGAGCAATTACAAATTTTTTAAAAATCTAGCCCAAATGAAACACCACCAACCTGTAACAAAGAAAAGTATAATCCAAATCTGTAACAGGATCCTTGATTACGACTTTGTCCAGAAACCAGCCATTTCCTTAGAATAAATTTTTTAAAAGTTAGTTCATGAGAGGCAGATTTTATGAACTCCAACTTGCTATGGCTTTCTCTCTTCCACTGGAACTGCAAGATTTGCTACTCCACTGGCAAGTTGCTAGAGTCATGGCTGCCCCAATGGTTGGAGAGGAGACAGTATCTGCTCTAGGTACTGTAGAACTTGCTTATTGGCCTGCAGTCTGCTTGGTCCCTCTCTGGATGTCATGGCCCTGAGTGCTGCACACTTCCCCCTCATTTAACACTCTCATTGTATGAGACTTAATTGTTTTGCCTATTAAAATATCAGCAAGATCAGATATCTTCTTACCATGGCTCTAAACAAGTTGCTATGTTTTATAGTATTAAGGCTCAAGAATTTGAAAAGCAGGTCTTGTGACTACAAGCCATTTGAGTTTCACCATTGATTGGGTGTCTAATGACAAGACAGTGTAGCCAAAGTCTCCAGCTGTTATCTTCACAATGTATAATTTTAGGTTGATTAGCGTTATCCATTAATAGGCCATTTTATCTATAACACAGAGTGCACATGGCACAATGTCCTTTCATACAGACAACTCTTCAATTTTTCTGTAGGGATTAGTCAAACATGACAGAACAGTAGCAGATGGTGTCCTTAACATAATGGTTGAGAGTATTGTAAAAGCAAACACAAAATACTTGAAATTTGTGATGATACAAAAATGTAACTGTGTCACTTGAACAGTTTCCCTAGAAGCCTTTGTATTTTTTTACTTCCAAAATGTTTTCATGTGTTCAATTTTAGAAATGCATATCGTATGTCAAATAAAAGGTTAATAACATTGCAGGCAGTATTCAGTAATTATAGAGAGATATTTCTAACCTGATCCAAGACCATTGTGTCCTATAACAGTCTTGTACAAATGTCCAAGGTGCACAGCTTCAACAGCAAAGATGTCAGTCTGTAATCAATCATCATTTCAGTAAAATCTAAAACACAGAACATTCTGCAGCTGTGGAATCCCAAAGACCCATAAACCTATAGAACTCTTCTGTCAAGATCATTCTTTGAAGTACCAGCTAATGACAATGTGAGAACAAACTAAGAAGAAAAGGTTTTCTAAAATAAAAGAAGTAAGCCTGAACACTTTCCTAATGGGAGTAGATCCATTCTAATGAATGTAATCAGAATCAGAAAAGGGAAGAGTGCTGAAAGCTTAATTGGCTAAAAAATTACATATTAAAGCAGATTTCAATATTAGAAATGCAGCTATAATGTTTCATTTTCTTTTCACTTATTAAATAAAAATTTTAGAATAATTAAAACAAAAAATACACAGTTTAGCTATTTTATATATGAAAATGCTCTCTTCCAAAAAATACCTTTAAAAAGTATTTTTGGCTTAATTATGGAATTTTGATAAAGCATTGGAACATAATAATTATCTCATTTCTAATTGCACCTTGCCTGGGATAACCACTCACCCGAGAGAGAGAAAACACCTCGTCTTTCACTTACTTGTCCTTTTAAAAATTTCTTGAGCTTCTGTGACCTGAGCAGCTGTCTTGATCCTGTATCACCTCTTTCTCCATAGACAGAAATATAGACATCAGCCTCAGTTCCAGCATTCCACAGTTCTCCTGTTGTCACATGCACTTCATAGACAGTCACTGACAATAAAAGATGACAACCTTTCATATCACAAACACTATCATAGTTACAATATCATCTAGCTCTGAATGTGCCAGTAGAGTCAAAATACATCTCTGTCAAGGACAGTTAAATTATAAAACATTAAATATCCTATTCAATATTAGAGTAAAATAATGTAGAAACTTGCTTCGGTCTTTCACTAATGCTTCTTATCCCAGACTTTCACTACAGGGAATGCAAACAGAATGGAACTTTAAATGCACAATAACATGTCTTTTAAATGCACAATAGCATGTTTTTGTCCTGCAGCATCATTAGAAATCATCATAAAATTGATAAGTAAATGATATAAAACCAAGATTAGCCTCACCAAAACTGGTGGGATCAAAGCTGTAACAAGCAACAGGAGCTGTTAATGTTTTGAATGCACTGGTAAACCAAACAAGCAAAAATCTAGCACCAGAGTTTTAGTTTTCCAAGACCTCAGAACTCAGAAAACTGCGTTGTTACTGATTCATGCAATAGGATAATACAGACTTCCTCTATTTCCATATAGAAATTCTTGAAAGGCTGTAAATTTGAGAGGAAAAACCTAGACTTAAATTCAATAAATCGGTTATGTAACAAAAATAGATAAAGCAAATTAAATTTGAGTCACACTCCAAAGAAATTGGAATAAAGACCATGATACTTAAAATTATATAACAATAGAAAGCTGTAGTCCTTCAAATGTATATTTAGTAAACTCATAAAATTCAGAAGGAAAATAAAAACATGAATTATAATCCTCAGTAGAAACATGAGAAAGGCAAAGTTTACACCAATGTGCAATAGCAATATTTTTTTTAGACCAAACAAGGTACAGATAGAATGAAAGAGAGAGAGAAAAACCACATTTTCTGACACACAATCTCTTCTTCCAGATCTATCTGTCCTTGTGCTTTGTCTGACAAATAAAGTTTCTGGATACACTGTGTCTAGAGCATCAACATTGTCATCATTCATTTATCAGTTTCCCCTTGAAATAGGTTACGAAGCTTGATTGTAATCCTCTGAGGGATATTATTTCCATATCTCACTCTCCTGATGGACAAGTACCTTCTTCTAGGAACCAGTGAAAATTTTTTCATGATCCATCTGCATATGCAATTGTGTTAAGTGGTTATTCAGTGTTTATAACTTTCCCTTAATGCTTATTTTTTATTATTATTATTATTATTACCTCATGTATGTTTAATGACATTTGTGTACAGGTTACTATACAAGCTGTCTTTAAGGAATGCAGTTTGGATAATGGTAGTAATCTAGCTAAAGCAGTAAGCACTTTGCACAGCTTTGTCTACAATTAGCCCATATCAAGGCTAAACTATAGCAGTTGTTCTGTCCCTTAATGACTCCACCCCAGTCAGGAATGGGAACCAGGAAAAGGAGAGGAGATCCATGGATTAAAGTGAAAACAGATTTCCTTAAACAACAAAACTACTAATAATGAAAATATAAAACATACCAAGTCATACTCAGCCCAATGAATACATGGTGGTCACACCTAACAGGAAGGCAGTCCTCAGGAGCAGGGTTATAAGCAAGCCCCTCCAGGGACTGAGAGAAGCAGAAGCAGAATGAAGAGAAGTAGTAGGATGAGGAAGAACCCCCAACCTCAGCAAACTTCCCCCTTTATACTGAATGTGACTTTTGTTGTCTGGGGTACACCTGTAGCCGACTTGGTCACCTGCCCTGAATTTTGCCTTTCCCAGCTTAAGCTCCTGGCTGACTGGGAACTGCTAATGGTCTGCAGACCGTGGCTGGCCTGAGATTCTGTCTCAGAGAAACCAGAACAAATTATTTTACTATGACCACACCGAATGTTAGTGCTAGTTTGCTTCTAGTACCAGAGCTAACTCATTTTAAGATTATGACCTGGGTACCTCTAAATTCCACTAAAGTATAGTTTTCATTTAAGAACTGTTAATTAGTAATGTGTTTTACTTGCATCATTTACAATGCCACCACTTCATCTAGTTACTTCCCCACACTTTTATTTACAGCATCCTTCATGCATAGATACCTCATGAACAGACCATGGCAGAGGCAGAGAATTAACTTCTCCAGACCAAAAATCCTGCATCTAAGACCATAACAATCCTCTTTATTCTTACAATTCTCTCCTTCATTAAGTATCTACTTCCTAGTTTCGGCAAGAAGAAAAATAAAGGTCCACCAGCCACCAAACACTGCAATCCTGATTTATCCCCAGAAAGTAGTTCATCATCATATAATTAAAGGTTTGTGTCATAAAACATCAGCAGAAGGGGACAAAAGTAGGATGGTTGATGATAAAAAGTAAAACGAGTGGTGCTCAGTACCTCAGCACTAAAGCCACAAAGTCTCTATGTAATACTTCTTAACAGTATAATTCATATGGTTTTCCTTTGAATAAAAAAAAAAAAAGCTGTTAAATCAGAAAGTATTTCAGCTTCTTTTTATTCAGAAATTGGTTTTAAAGTGCCTCTCATCATCTTTCTTTCAGATAGAATCCAGACCTCTTCACTGTTCTGTTATCAAACTATCTCCTCTGAAGTTAAAAGCTATGTTCTCCTTTCACTATCTCATGCAGAAATTGGCAAAAAGACACAGAGGCCTCTTTCAATTACTCAGTTAGAGATGAAACTGCTTTCTCCAAAGCCTTCAGCATGATCCTTCTTATACTGAGGATGGCAGAAATGCACAGAAGTTCTTTTTTTCCTCTCTTGCATGAGGGAGAAATTAAGTACAAAATGCAAATCAAGAGGATGATTTAAGTGTGCTGCTGTGCTTTACGATGCACCAAGATTACTTCATAATAAAAATCTTTCATTTTCTCTTTATCTCAGAAACAAGGAAACAACCTACTCAGAAAGAAGAGCCCGAAAATTAGAAGGTGAGTTAGGTCAGTGTCACAGAATATTAAGCAAAAGAACATTTGAGGAAGAACAGATACTGCAAGTAGGGCCTGGAGCATATCTAATATAATATGTTAATGATCATGAATTAGCGTTTATTTAAAGGGGGCACGTGTGTATTTGTTTTTTTATACCAGTGTGCTTATATGTTCATTTACATTAATAATACTAAAGTCTCCTGACCTAAGAGACCAAAGCTATGAGGACACAGGCTGATTGTCTCTGAGGCTTTTCACCCCTCAAGGGTGTGAAGATCATAACCACTCAAGATCAAAAATCATTGTGGGTAGGGCTGGCCAGCCTCTCTCTACAGCATTTTATGAGCAGTTGACAGCTGGTAACTACGTCAGTGCAAGAAAACTCTCCTGTTAGTCTTTTTCTTTTAAAGATGTATTAATAAGGCAGAAACTTGTTACTCTGCTCTTCCTTCAGGCTCTTAAACTCAGTCCTTAGTTGTCACAGATAGGCATAAACAACTCTGGGTCACCCAGCTCTTTATTATGAGAATTACTGTCCCATGGCAGGTTTCCCCACATCCATGGGCCATTTTCTGGACTTCTGCCTCTCAATTTCATTTGTATCCTCTTCCTCTAGCCTGCACCCATAACAGCTGTTACCACTGAAATGCCTGTTAGCATTTCAGTTTTCCAAGACCAACACTAAGTAACACTAGAATACCATCAAGAGTTGTTATAGTACAGGTCATTGTGAAAAAAAGTTCCATACTTTTTTGGAGAACTTTGAATGGAAGTTTCTCTCATCCCATTCATCTTGTTCTCTGTAGTTGATACGAGTTTTTGGTGGAAGGGAAAACAGGAGAGTGTGGAATCTGTCCCAGGTGGGTCTTACTCTAGTGAAAGCTCCAGCAAAAATAATACTGGTGGTGTTATGGCTTTTCATTTTCTACCACCACACCCTATGGGATGAGAATCCATGCCAGCATTCTTGCTCTCTCACCCACATCTCTCATACTATATAATGATCTGACTATGCCCTTGTACTTGCCTTAAGCCAGAAAGAACAATGCCCTTTGGAGAGAAGGGAAGAGCAAGCACAGACTTTCCACCCCCTTCCTACTTTTGAAGCTGAGAGACCATATAGCAGTAACACCTAGAATGGGTGAAAGGGATTGGGCAGGACATTAAAATAGTATAACAGCAGCAATACCAAAAAAAAATCTTGTATTTTTTGGCATCATTCACCTTTAAGATTACAATACCACCTTTAAGTGAGTAATGGAGATTTTAACATTTACAGCCTTCTGAAATACTGTGAAAATTTTGTTCCACATTCAGAAATCAAAAGTATTCTGGAAAGCTGTCTTAGTCACTTACAAGAAAGAAATTAAACCAGTAGCTACAACAGTAATATTGGAGCTATAACCCTCAGTTATTGAAAAAAGCTTGTGATCTGACTCATGTATGATGGCTTCATGGTAGTTACATGATGTGAGGTGTCTTTACTATTACTTCTATTTTAAAACAAACACAAACACTGAAAATCATACCAAAGGAGGTTTTTTTTGAAGGACCTGTGAAATTCAAAGCGTGATTCTCCCATCTCCTTTCCAGTGATTCTTAGCCTTTTACCTGAACATGCTCCATTAACCAAAGCAAAACAACACACAAAAAGTGTTGTAGCAGCTAAAAAGTTAGAGAGGGCTTGATGAAATACAATGAACTCACCTCTATCAGCATCAGTCTGTGGCCTGACAGCCTTTGTGATACTGTGCTTACCTGGAAGAATCGGCTGACCCTGATGTAAAACAGGAAGCTCCATAGATATCTCCCCATCAGCCTGGTCCCAGGCCAGCCATCGATGAGCAGGGAAAGAAAACTGTTCCCCTGAGAAAAGGTTCAGCAACTGCACCTGAACAGCACCAAGAATTGCAGTTTAAGCTGCTGATCTCAGTCCATGTAAAACAGGTCATTAAATGTGTGGGATACTGTTCAAATCTGTGCAGGTAGAGCTCTGCGGCACAATCACAAACCCATGGGTTTGGGACGTGTCAGCTCCCCAGACACCACCACCCCCAATATGACTTTTCACTCAGTCAGATTTGAAAGTGTAGGGCAGAGTAACTCAAGAACAGCCAAGAAACAGAGTTTATCAGCCCAGGCACAGTCCCACATAATACAGCCATGTTGTTCCAGCTGGTATATCGATGTGGGCCGGCACGAGGTGGCATGGCTTACCAAACATGGAACTTCTCACTGGAAAGCTTGGCAATGCTTGCAATTCTATTCCTTTAACTTACTTTCTTACCAGAAAAGGAATTAAAAGAACAGGTTTTCATTCTTCAGCACTGCTTGTGACATAAACCATAAAAGTGCTAGCCCAAACACCAGTTTGCCCCACACAATTTTCTTCCATGCCCAGCTTCTACCATATAGCAGAAAAAGGACCATATGCACACCAGCTGAAGAAGGGAAGGAGCTCTAGTTATTTTGTACTTCAAAGTATTCCTTAGTAAGCACCTCAGAGGCTGCTGCATTTTAGAATAGTCCCTAATTATGCTAATTTATACTAGTAGCTACACTCACTTTTGGACCAGCAGAAAGAAGCAAAGACACTTCTACCTGTAATTTCACTGCTCTGTGCTTTGCAGAATCTAATCCCCTTAATTAGAATATTGAATGAATTCAGAAATACTGGAAATACTTTTATAACTTCTACTGCTTGAATACTAATCTTCAAAGAAAGTGTTTTATCTTGTATGAAAAAATGGCACATCTTGGCCTATCAGCTTCTACTGAAGAATCTTGGAAAAGGAACTTGGAGTTAAAGAAGCAGAACCTTGTGGTCCTTTGCAGGCCTGAAAGCATCTCAATGCAGAGAAAGCCACAGAAGCTGTGGGATATTGATGGAGGACTAGCATGCCTAACTGCCAGAAAAGCTCTGCAGTTTCAGAACACTCTTAATTTCAGATCTTCCAGAAAAACGTAGGTTTCCCAAGGCACAGTGAAGTTAAGTGTCTGACCAGCTCTTTGTAGGTTGTTTCTCTTCTATGAAGTCTAGAAATCAGTGTCTGTACTTCTTTGGTTCTACACAAATCAAAACACTAGGTTACCTGTAGAGTGTGTTTGTCTGAATATAATTCTTTTTTTTAACTTTGTGCCCAAAGTTGCAAAGAGGGAATGACCTAGTCCTGGCTGAGAAATGACTGATGAAGAGCTGTGCAAACTGACTGACAACTGGTAAGAATGAAACCCAAAATTGGTAAGCCAAGAATCAATGGAACTCATGAAGTGTTGAACCCTTCCTTTAAAATTTTACTGTTGATTTCATTAAATATATCCTATCTGGGAAGTGAGAGGGAGAACAATAACTTCTCATTTTTTCTTTCCCTCTTCTGTCAGATTTCTTTAATCTCTCAATTTAAATGGATGTCTTACACAAAGGAGGCAGTGCAACCTCTATTCACAGAGGACAGCATATAACCAGCCCACAAAGGTCCATATGCTGAGTCAGGTTATATGACAACCAAAACTTGTAATACCAAAATTAAACATACAAAAGAACCCTTTCTGTAAGAGAAAACCTACTGTTCTCTTCTAGCTTCTCAACTCAGGTACACTAGAAATCACTGGTAACCTCTCCCTCTGTCTCACGGGACAAAGCTGTGAGGTATTTTCACCCTTTCACTGCTTACATACACACACTTATGAGAAGAAAAATAGCGATGAACAGAAGAAAAAGGTATCTTAAATGATATTCTGACTCCTGCATTTCCCAAGCCACAGAACACCTGGAAAAAAATATCTAAGCTTTATGATCAGGCAATCCTCACAGGAATTGAGGCAACAAAGCTGGTGAAGAGTCTAGAGCACAAGTATTCTGAGGAGCAGCTGAAGGAAATGGGATTGTTTAGTCTGTAGAAAAGGAGGTTCAAGGGAGACCTTCTCATTCTCTACAGCTCCCTGAAAGGACATAGTGGGAGGTCGGTCTGCTCTCCCAAGAAACAAGCAATAGGACAAGGGGAAATGGCCTCAAGCAGCACCAGGAGAGGTTTAGGTTGGACATGAGGAAAATTTCTTCCCCGAAAGGGTTGTCACGCCTTGGAACAGCCTGCCCAGGGAAGGGGTGGAGTCACCATTCGTGGGGGGATTTAAAAGACATGCAGATGTGGTGCTGAGGGTTATGGTTTAGTGGTGACCTGGCAGTGCTGGGTTAACAGTTGGACTTTATGATCTGAAAGGTCTCTTCCAATGAAAACCATTCTATAATTCTAGCTTGAAACCTCTTAGAGTGAATTATAGGGATGATATCTCTTTCAGCAGAATCAGTGACAAAATATTTCAAAGTAGACGTGCATGGTTAGAGATATGAACTCACAGGAACTTGCCTAAACTTCAGCTAACAATGCCTAGACCTTACATAGTCTTCTGAGTCTCAGTCCCAGATGAAAACAACTAGTTAAAGCACCAAATAGCCACAGAGTTGGAATATTGATCAATAAATATTTAATTACAAGTGGGTACTTTGCATTAGATAGATCTAGATTTATCGAGAATTGTCTTATAATAACAAGTTTGCCAGCAGCTTCTAAAGCCCTTCATAAACTGCTGTCTTTTAACTGAAGGATAAGAAACTGTGGCACAAAGAAGGAAGTGTTTCAGGCATGCTTTGCATATGATTGGCACACATAGGACATCACAGATGTTAAGGATAAAAGCAGATCCATTCATTCCCAGTCCAGAAACCTATATACTATGCTTCATGACTGCACCTTGAAACAGAACTAGCTGATTCTCTTTGCTTTATCTGCGTCAAGATTTTTTTTTTTTTTTAAACAAGGAGGGAAAGAAACCTGTTATTGTCTTTTTCTCCCCAGAAACACACAACTAGAAACTTGTGCAATGAAGCTCTGGTGCTGTGTATATGGACCCAACATCAGCTGCCGATTTGAGGAGGACTTAGCATTGAACTTGAGTTCGACGACTTTCTGGGTTTCAGCAACCTCTAGACACTAGCATACAAAGACTGTAGAAGACTCGGACCACAGCAGCCAGTTAGTCTTTCTTGCTGCTCAGCCACACACTTTTAAAGAAGTATAATGTTCAGCTCTCACTAAACTTCAAACAGCCATGACATACCGTCATAAGCCACCTTTAATTCCACACAAAACCACTCTTTTATAAATAATCTCTTAAATGAAGCTGCAAGCATTTGATGAGATTAATATATTTATCCCAGGGATTTTTTTTCTGACTTGTATTTTGACTCTGCTCTCATAGTGAATGCTTTTGGAATGATAAAATTCTTTCTCACTGCTTTTACCTCTTCACAGTTCCAGGCAGGAGAGTTTCCTGTATTCGTATGTCCTATGCGTATTTTGTAGAGATGTCCTATGTTTCTGGTATTAATCTGTAAAAGAAACACCTGATGAAACACAGGACATTTATTAAAAGAAAAGAGACACACAAAAGACATTTATTTAGTACCTGTCAGGTGACATTTTCTACATAGGGATTAAATATTCTGATATTTAAACAAATGTTTCCAAAATATCTTGGTCTGAATAATCATTAGAAGTTTGTCTCTTCTAAAGGACAACCCTCAAAATATCTGTTAGCCTGCCAACTCCATTTAAATGGCTTCAGGATGCTGCTGTAGGTATTTTTTTCCTCACTGAGTACTGGCCTCAGTGAGGGATGAATACAGACTGTATGTATGGCTAAAAAGCAAAAGTGTCTTAACCCTAGAACCTGACTTGGTTTAGCATCTATACCACCAATCTGCTACAAAATTATTTCTGTCTCCCAGGCACCTCCCACATACTTTGGAGTTTCTCCCTCACCTCCAGGAGGGTATGCTTTACAAGTTTGGAAGCAATTCTGTTCAGCTCTCATGTTTGTTTTTACAAATAATTTCAAGTAACTCAACTTAAAAAAATGTATTTGAAAGTTTAGCTCTTAGCAGGCTGGACAAGTGTGTCCAGTACAGACAATAGAGTGCTGAGGGAATAACTTTTTGTGAAGGTTATTCAAACAACCGGTTATGAAATTAAGTGTAGAAATAGAGAGCTTATATTCAAGGAACTGGAAACACACCACAAGTGTCTTCCCTCCTTCCTGTATCTCTTTTTTTTTTCTTATTACGTAGGCTGGATTTGCCATCCTTCTGTTGTTTTCTGTAGAATTCATTTTCATGTTTTCATTTACAGTGTAGAGGTAGGTGTGAACTGAGTTCTCTGTATCATGAACTTCCCTGAACTCAGTGTTATAAACAATAAACAAACAGAGTAGGGAGAACAGACCAGAGTTAACTGAGATCTAGCATACAGCACAAGCAGAGAGGCTTTTCTCTTTCTATATGTTTTAGAGTACACACTCCTTAATTGTATTCAGTGCTATGAATGCTCACCGAAGAGAGGAATTCTAGGTCACAAACCAGGGGCTGACACCATATTTTGCATTTAAAAGTCATCAGAGGTGAAATTAATTACAATAATAGAAGCAAAAGCCAGACCAAACATCATCTGTTATGAAGAGGGTATTTTTATCTGTCAGGTACTTGGTTACTTATTTTATCTACTTCTTTCAATCTTGTAACTGGTTTTTTGTTGGTTTTTTTGTTTGTTTGTTTGGTTGGTTTTGTTTGTTTGTTTGTTTGTTTGTTTGTTTGTTTGTTTGTTTTAAATCACAGGAGAATGACATACTATCAGAACTGCTGGGTTCTTCTGAGAAACTCCATCAGGCTGAGAAGGAATTGCATTTCCTACACCCCAAACAGCTGTGAGGCTGTTGTGGAAAAAGCAAGCTCTTCATCAATGCTGTCATTAAACACATTTTCTCAGAAAGGGATTTGCTATCCTGGATACTAACAATGGAAGCACCTGTTTGTTATATGGCCCCATAGCTGACACCTGATAAAGACACCACCCACTGACAAACCCATACACAGTCTTGAGCTATACCTCTTTTGATAAGAGGCCTGTTTTGGCTCACTTAAATCACTGATGGGGGAGAAGTTTGCTTGTGTATCCAGGAGTAGAAGCAGCTTCAGGTAGACAGACTTTATTACAGGTATAAAAACTGTTACTATTTAAATAAAGCAAGAAGCATGTAAAAAATCTAAAAATTTACTCCATATCCTAATTTTTCACTCCCTCATTTAATTTTTAATAATGTAGCCACATTTCATGTTTAAAAATGAAAAAAGTATCTGTTGTTCTGTTTCTTGGTAATTTCTTGAGCACTGTGTAAATTAAGCAGTGGTTCTTAAACAGACAAGAAATATGTTGGATCAAATCATCTTTGGATAGGTGAGTGGGAAAGGGTACTGTTGTGGTGAGCAGAGCCCGCCCTAGGCAGGGATCGGCGTGCGGAAGATCTCGCGATGTACCGGAAAGCTCAGACTGCCCACGAGGGGCCTTGTGGGTGTGGCTTGTGCTATATAAGCAATTGCAGCTGCGCAATAAACGCCATTTGCAGCATCCTTCACATTGAAGCCTGTGTCTGTGATGGTACCCAACGGCAGAGGTTGGGTGGCAGAGATCCCGGGGATCGGGTGTCGGTAACGACAGGGTACAAAATTTAGTTTTGCATTTAAGTCCTGTTTCTCTTTTCCAGATATATGTACCACGCACAAAAAATGTTACTTTTCATCGCATTTGAAATGTCATACAATCTGGCAGGATACAAGAGGGCAACACATTGAATATATACTACTTACTGTGAAAATGTCTTCATTGCCTCTCTGAAATAATTTTCCTTCCTCTCCATCAAGAAAAATAGGCCCTGAACTGCTGCGATCCCCATACAATGTAATATAAACCTTTGAGCTTGTTCCTGCAGCTGGCATATCACTGGTGAGGACTGACACCTTCCATTTCCTAGCTATCAAAAGATAAAAAGACTCACTGAATTACTTAAATGTAAGATTCTTAGGCAAAAGGCATTTCAGTAAACAAAATTCTAAATAATATCGTGTTAATGAATACAGAAATACACATTTCACAAAATTACATCAGCCAAATATTGAGTTTGCTATGTTGGGTGTGCAAAAACCAAGACATGTCAGTGTGCATTCACATCTTTTACTTTGCATGTGTCATATGACTATGTCAAATTTCCATGGACGTAGATCACCTGTCAAACAGTACTGAAATACTGTGCTAAATGGTATTAAATATGGCTGTCTAGTTACAATATATATCAGCACTGTATCAGCACTACCCAATGCAGTGCTGCATAATAACACAGCATAATAATAATTGCAGGCTCTTACCAAGCTACTTCTGGTATTACAAAATCATCATTTCAAGCATTAGGATCTCTCAAAGCAAATTAGCTCTGCTGAGAAAGACCTCTTAAACAGGATCTGTGTCTCTGCAAAGGTATGATGGGTCATGCAGATGTAACAGCTTGTTTAGAATCCATTAAAGGATCCAACATATTCTTGCACTGCAGTGTTGGCATTATACCCTGAAATACCAATGCTCTTTCCATGGTTAGGCTTCATAATTATGGAGATGATGTATATGGATTTAGGAGTTGGCTAGTGGAACCTGAGTATCAATAGCATGGAATTAAGGGAAATGGTATCACTGAGGGATGGCTGATGAGAAGAAGGGATATTGAGAAAACATCCTCCCAGTGTTTCTAGTTAGCTGATACCCATCTCAAATTTTTATGCATTTAAACTCCCCCTAGGCTTGTTAATTTTGCATCACTGATTAATGTCACTGTTTCTTAAAAGAGAACTTCCTTCAGAGTACAGCAGCAGTAACAAAGGAAGGTGTTTCTGACTACAGAAGCCCCCATCATCTGACTCATCTATGCTACATTTTACCTGTATTACTAACTTTTCTCTCCATCATAGTACCTTTGATCTTGTTTGCACTGGCTAAAACACTAAGAAATAATAGAGTGATAATGAGTGAGCTTATGAAGATATAATGAATTTTGTGTTCATTGACTCTTTGAGATATTTAAAACAGATCTACGTGTCTTAAACCCCAGGCAATAAGCTATCCTGCAATTCCGGTGTGAGATTCAGTGAAACAACTTTTGTTTTGAGTGTCACTATCTTCACTGCTAGCCATGGGCATTTTCTCAAAGGAGTCACTGGACATAGATCATGATACATACACAGAACTATGCTGCAGCAGAATAATATTTGAGGACTAGTGAAACTAATGATTTGAGGAAATTGCATTTAGTTTTCTGTGGCATTATGGAAAAAGTAAGGGAGGATTAATATTTTCACTTGTTCATGTTTAGCCCTGTTCAAAAAGGAAAGACATTTAAGAAATTGATAATTAGGCTGATCTAGGCATGGTGCATAACTTGGTATCTAGGACATAAATGAGTTGAGAATATGTCATCTACACCAGTTATCAGTTATGTTTGAACAATTAATACTGCTCTTATTAAAAGGAAGAAAACAAGGCACGGTAAATGCACATCATTATGACATCTAACATATGGATGCGACCTGGTGCTACAATCTCTAAGTTTTCTTTTTGTCTTGCTATAACCATTGGGCTACACCTACTGAGGAAATTTTTACCTTTGTGTGCCCATTGTGCTTTGTCTGTGAAACACACATTCCTTGGGTAATGCAGTATTGTAGAATCAGTAGCTATTAAAACAAATATTCTCTCCCATACTTTGAAGGGAGAGACCAAGACCTTAACCTAAGGTGTGGTTCATGTCTGAGGACAAATCTCAAGACCCTGAAATTCTACAGTACTGTTCTGCTTGTAGGTCCATGATCTCAGTAGAACATGTGAAAACTTTAAAAGACAGAGACAAAATGTGAAAGGAGTTGTACCATTTAAAAGCAGGCATCTAAATTATATCATTATCATGAGAAACTTGGAATATATGCCACCACTCAGTTTTAAAGACAGTCTTAAAGCAGCACTTCTCTGAAACTCCTGTGAAAGTGCAGCTATAGTACCAGTGCTTTCGAAGTAATTATATTGTCATTATTAAATAATTAATTGCCAAACAGCTACTCTTACAAACAGGCTAAACTTCATCTTTACAAGAATCGTAATAGCCTGAACACATAAAACTGAGAGAATAGGGAAAAAAAATCATAACTCTGAGACCTGAGAAGTAACTGCCAGAATCACATTTTCCAGTGACAGAGCAGTGTGACCCTTCTCAGAAATGGTTGTAATCTGCTTTTTCCACAGCTGAAGTCAGCTTGCTGTATCTGTTACAAAGGGGATTCTTTACACTATCTAAAGCAGTGTCTACTCCAACTTTCTGTAAGCTGTGACTGATGACAATCAACCACATAACCCTCCATGTTATTTTCACTTTAAATGAGAAACTAGCATATGTACACATCTAAGAAATCAGTAATTTTTCATTAGTTTTTATATTATATACACTTCTATATATTAAAAGCGATGTCATCCAGCTTTCTTTACATCAGACTAGAAGTAGCAGTGATTACTATAGATCACTGTGTGCAATGGCTTCTTCTTCTATACAGTTCTAGTCTTTTGGAGCCTTTCCAGCTAGTAGTTTCCAGTCTTCAACCCTACCTGTATGTGAATATTCACTATGAAGTCAGTGGAAGATCTGTTTGACCATTTTTTTCAGGTCAAGGGTAGTAAAGATACCAAATAAATTCTCTAATATATAACTGCTCTGTCTCTAAATCTGTCATGTGCTAGCAATGACATCTCTTTGAAAATTTAATTGTGAGATATTGCTGAAAGAAAAAAAAAAAAAAAAAAGGAAAAAGCCAGAAAATACTGTGTTTAGATGAAGTGTTGGCCTTGACTTTTATTCAATAAAAGATTTTGGCATGATTTTTTTTGCAGTCCCTCAATATTTATATTAGTTCACAGTAAAATTAGTCCATAATGCCTTTTATTTAAAAATAGCAAGTTTTCAAAACTAAGGGAAGAGGTTAGTGAAATCAACTGAACTGAAAAGTGAGCTATAGCAGAAGAAAATAAACCAAATTAATAAAAAGGTTATTTAGCCATACATATTAAAAGAGAATTAAAAAAGAAGGACTATGTAGACTATGTAGTGAATTTGAGAACACATAGTTAAGTTCTTTTAAATAAGAACATTAACATACAGTAGTTTGGAAATGTCAGTACAGGTGACAAGAGTGGGCTATGGAATAGAAAATTTAAAATGGGAAATCATCAGGATGGGATGAAGAGTGCCTGGAGAGACTAAAACCCATATATGTTACAGCAAAGCTACACTAGGTGTTTTTGAACAAATTTTAATAAATATACTGTTATCTTCTGTATATACAGCTAAACTAAAAAAAAAAAAAATCACCAGAATCAGTTTACTGCAGATACATGGCACAATGTATCCAGATTTGAAAAGTTCAAGTACTCACTAATGGTGAGAATTCATCTTTATAGATAAGGAAAATACAGTACCTCTAATCTAGCCAAGAATTACATGAGAAGTTTGTAGCTAAAATGAAGAAGTGGGTTAGTGCAAGACTGTGGAGTAACAAAATAGCTAAAATGGGAAATTATAAGTTTGTGCAGAAATTAGAAGTATTAATTTATAGGCATGTTAGTAAGTTTCTCAAGAATCAGTGTAGGAATTTATCTAGACTTGACATTTTCATTAATATATTGCATAAAGTAGTCAATTTCTGTGATATATTCACCAAGAATTGTCAAAGTATAAGATGATCAGAAAATCCAGAGTAGTAGAAAAGGAATAACATATAACAGTGCAAAGTACAAAGAAATGTATTTTTAAAATACTACCAATTTTTAATGTTATGAACAAGGACTTTATCACTTAAAAAAATAGAGGAATGAGTGACTGTAAAATGCACGAGAATTGAGATTTCTAAGTAGAGAAGTTTTACTATCAGTGTCCCAGATTTCAGAGAGACAATCTTTCAAATATTGCATAAAGTTCTGGTACTCATATTAAAAAAAAAAAGATTTTTTGAAACTAGAAAACGTCCTGAGAAAGACAACCATGATGACGACAGGAAACTGTTTATATAGAAAGTTGAAAGAAAGTCTGATTTTGTTGATAGATACTAAGGAGGAAAAAGACATATCTAAGTAAATGACCATGATTGCTTTGGGATACATGTATATAAACTACCCCTGGCTAGGCTTAGGGTAGGAATTAGAAAACTGTTAAGACAAACATCAGAAGAAGGACTCAGGCTCCAGAACATCCCCCCCAGTGGAAGCTGTAAGGACTATAGATAACAAACTTTATTATTCTCTATCTTCCCTGAACCATTAATGAATATATATACCCTATGACAGTATGGTACCTCTTACCGTCTACCTTCTGTTATCAGCCTGCTCTGCGGTGACCATTTTATTCCTTCTTTTTTAGTTAACGCAGTGAAATGCTGGGGTTTGAACCCTGAGCCCCAAATTAAGGTTGACATATGGGTGATTCCCACAGCCCTTCATACAGAGGAGGTGAGTTTGCCTTATAGCTTCCCCCCAGGGTGCGGCCGGCCCTGCAGGGAGAGCCAGAAGGGAAATGAGCCCCAGGGGTCCTGCAGTGAGCTGACAAAGGTCAGGTGTCTGCTTGGGGATAAAAGCTGGGACCACTTGCAGGGAGTCAGGAGTGTCTGTCTGTGGAGTGCACTCCACAGAGCTTCCTGGTTCAGGACAGACCTCCTGACTCTCCCTGGAGCTGGGCCCCGGTCACTTCAGACCTTTCTGAACGCAGGCTAGTCGGGTGAGCGTTGCCATGTGGTCACCTTTGTCTTATCTGCTTGGCATTCTGATCTGGCTGTTTCCCTTGCCATCCATGGGAAGCCTTGGCTCCCTGTTTACACCACCTGCTGTGTCTCGGATTGTGTCTTTTCTGGGATCGTTGCGGGTGGTGTCAATTGTATGTAAATTGGTTGACTTGTTTATGCCATGAACGACTGCTGCGGGTACAACTTTCTTTTTGTCAATACATTCTACTTATTGATTTGTCTTTCTGCTGGTTATGTCATTCGTGTTAGGCCTAGTCGTTAGCAGAACACACATGAAAATCACAAGCAAGTCTTTCAGTTAATATAGCAATCATTTCTCCACTTGCTGTGGTCTCTGCTAATTGTAATCTCATGCAGTACCTCACATCTCACCTCTTGAGTGCTTAGTTTGCTCATTAACCCTCTAATAAGCATCTAATTAAAGGTTCTTGAACCTTGACCTGAAAAAGTTAATGTGCTGTGAATACAGCAGAAAAATTGCAAGTGATGGAGACATGTGCGTATATATATATGCTAATTTGCCTATCTAACATTTAGATATTTACAGCGCAGAAGCCTAGTACTCAGAATGCTGTCTGGCATTTAGCTGGATTCTAGTGCTTTCAAGCTTAATTTTCCATAGGTTTTATTTCTGTATTGACATGCAAAAGGATGAAGAAATACCATTGAGACTCTTCACTTGGAGCAGTTATGAAACATGTGGAGATGTATGCCAAAAAGCGTGGAGATGGAGGGAAGAAACAAGGCCAGCATAGGAAATAAAACACAGCTCCTTGGTATTAAATATATTAGACGATATACTGTTGGTTTAGGGCTGTAATGTGAGTTTATTGCATAAAACACACTGCTTCAAAAAACAGAAATGGATCAGTTATCTATGGGGAAATATACCTACCACTACACTCCTACAAAAAATTGAAGAGTGCTACTAAGCTTTCCTCCTACCTCTACTGCAAACCCTTTTTGCTTCATATCCAACTTCTACTTCCTCTCCACGTGCCTTCTATCCCACAGGGAGACAGCCAAAGCCGCTAGGCCAACAGGGATTTGTGTCAGCCTTTAATTAGGTCCCCAGTCTGGATAACCAAAGGATCATCATCCAGAGCTTATGTACACAGCAGTTGGTCTAGACACAGCCTCCAAGAATACAGAATGGTCAAATTCTCATTCTCTAACTGAAAAACACCTACCTTTTTCAGGTATATCCCTGACTTCATCAACAGTGAAGCAAGATAACTATGCACTGTTAGGTTTTAAAATCTAACCAAAAACCTGAAATACTCTGCCTAATCACAACATACATTAAATATTTTCCAATTTTACATTTGAAATCATTTACTGAAAACTGTAAATCATATAAGTGCTTACTATGCACGTATTATATTAAAAAATTATGTAAACAGTTATCCAAAATAATTCTAATAACAGATTGAAAGATCCTGAAACATATTACATATGCCTTGGATTTTCATAATACAACGTATTTACAGAAACAAACAAACAAAACAAAAAAAAGACATGGACCACCTTTAAAGTACATAGATTAAAGAAAAACACACAACTAAAACTTGTAGTGTATGGAGAACAGTTTTAAAAGTGGAGCTGCCTTAATAGGGAATATGTCAAGGGCAGTAAAAAAGTCCTCAGACTCACAGTATCCCTTCCTAGTTCCTGCGGAATCCCAGTGGCTCCTCTTCTAGTATCCTCTGGATAAAAGAGGCAAACTTCATTTGGGGTCCAGAAGTCTTATATATAGACTGAAATATCTCTTTACTCACACAAATATACTGAAGTTGGCCTTTGAAAACTCAAACAGGAACTTGATAATAATCTATATAAAATTAACATGACTTGTCTCCTACTTTTTATTGCATTACAGTGTTTGAACAGTAATTCCTACTTTTCATCTCAAATTAAACAGTTGATTTTGTTCTGTAAAAAGCATTTCAACTGAAAGACAATTCTCAAACCTTTTCTCAGGTGTCATGAGGTACAGGAATCTTATCTTAGAAGTTGAGAGGGTATTTCAAATTTCAGTTCTCTAAAAAGCCGTGGTTGTTTCTCTGCAAATGAGTTGCTTGGTATATAACTGAGTACCTCTGAACAGATAACCTTTCAGGGAAAACCTGTTTTTTAACCAAGAAATCACTGTCTTAGAAGGACAGCTTTTCTTCCTATGTTGGTTCCCATAAAAATATAAATAATTATCTGTATTTTAGCAACGATGTACAATTGTGATTTACATTTATCTAGGTCTGGGCTGCATTCACACCGGGAGTTTTATTTGATGTGGCAGTTTATTTTGTGATAATTTTTCATTTTCTGAAGATGTTTTCATTAATCTAATGGTATAGACATTCTATGATCTCTATTACAAGTCTTTCTCATCTTTACTGTTTTCATTGTCCACAGTACGAAAGCAGACATCTTCATCTTCGGTAGGAAAGGCATTTTCATTTTTCAGGTTTTCAGAGGCATTACTTTCAGTGTTATTTAAAGAAGTGTCACACTTCAGAAATGTTTCAGAATGACAGGCTTCTGCTGGATCTGCCAATATGGGAGAAAATTTTGCTCCAACAATATGAACTAGGCTTATTCTTAGAGTTTGGCATATTTTTGGCTTTCTATTGGGAAGCTCACTATTATTGCCTATTACAAGATCACTTGGTATGTGTTTGAACATATTATTTTGACAGTTACAGACTTTTACATGTTTAACATTCATATACTCTAGAACATGTAACTTTCTTAAATTGCTTGCGTCTTTCAGAGTTGAAGATACAAGTATTCCAAAATTGTTAATAAAATCTAAGGTGTTATTAGCATAAAACCTATTAAAAATATTATTTGCAATCTTATTAATACAATTATTCTTCAGAGTCACATGATTATTTTTGTCTGTTACCAAATCTTCCTCTGACCATTTTAAATATTCACTCTTTTTTGCCAGTAAACATGGACCCAGCTGGTTCTCAATATCAGATGGCTTTTGGTAGGCATATCCTCTCTGTTCCTCATTAATTGGTGTTACTGTCACCATCAGAATTGGACAGTGTTGGCCGCATATAGCATGGAGTTTATCCAAAGAATCTTCCTCCTGAAGAGCATTTCTGTTAGCATTACTAACATCATTTGGCTGAGGCTGAGTCTGTATGGGCTCATCATTTAAAGGTGGTTCCAATGGATGCACCTTGTTATCAGGCAATCTAAATTCTACAGTTGTAAAAGATGGAAAATTGCTGTCAGCCTGTGTTGAAGTAGAACCTACCATGATGGATGGTTTGATCTTTTCTTTGTTTGCTGCAGGAAGGGAAGTGATCTTACCATTGCAGCTAGGTTTGCTTTTTGTACTGAAGTCATCCTGAAAGGGGTCTGAATCACTATTATGAGGTATATTGAAGTAGTTGCAAAAATTTTCAGAAGGTTTAGCCATGTCCTCAAGTTCAGAAGAAGAGATTTCCTTGAGGTCTGGGTACTGATTCAAATTGCCAAAATGTGAGTATGGAACATCATCACTGTTTGTATCAAGGACTGTGTCTGTTGATGTTGTGTCCAAATTACCATACATGCCAAACTGTTCAGGTGGTGATCTTCTTATCAAATGATTTTCTTTGAGAAGCCATTTGCCTTTATCTATCAATATTCCTTCATCTTCATTATCTCGAACACTAAGTTGACGGTGTTGCTTAGAAGATTCCCCTGAACAGCCATTAGTATAACTTGTCTCTTCTCTGCTAGGAGTAGGTTGTGGTGTTGGTAAAGAAGTATTTTCTTCTCTCAATATAGTGTTGCCTTTGTCTATGTTTATTGAAAACTCTTGTGATGGTAGTGAAGAATGGGACAATTTATCTACAGAACAAGCTTCCTGAAAAAAATGAACGTTTTTTTCTACCACCGCAGAGTGGAATTCCTCAGTGTCCTTTTGAAGTACTTTGGACAAATAAGGGAATCCATTGTGAAAGTCAGGCTTAAATGAAGCTTCCGTCTTGCCATAAAGTCGTTCAATAGTTCTTTTTACATAGCCAGTATTATAATGTTTTTCAAGGGCTGCCTCATCAGCACTTTCATTGGTCAAATCACTGGATGCTCTAACATCATAAGCACTTTCTTCAGTATCTGGTCTGTAATCTGACAAGTCTGAAGTAGCAGGACTTTTTAAACATTTTTTTAATTGAGAAGTGTCCGAACACATTTTATTCTGTAGTTCTACTTGAAATTTCTGTTCCTCTTCACTCGTATCACATTCTGTCATTTGCTTTGATTCGTAGCAAAATGATAATGGAGAGGTTGTAGATAACCTCTCAGAAGTTTCCTCACAAGTGTCTTCACCTTCCTTGTCTTCCTGTACAGAATAATCCTCATTATTGTATTCTACGGAGGTTTCAGCAGCTAGTTTAAGTTGGTTATTTGAGTTTTTGTCGTTACCTGCTGACTTTGGATCAAGTTTCTCATCTTCACTTTTATCAGTAGAAACACGTAGAACATATTTTTCACCTTCTACCTCAGAAGTATCCTGATCTAAAATATTTTTGTCATTAGAAGTTACACTATGAACTGTCGAGTTAGGTTCTACTGAAGTTTCTGTCTCTTCATTAGTGAATGATGTATCAGTGTCCTTATCTTGAGATTTCTCATATACACCATCAGGCATTTCTTCATTTCTTTCAGGTGACAATATAGCTGCTGCAAGGCTACAGGTATTTGAATTAGTGTTGGCATATTGATCATCAAGCTGTGGGCTGGGAGCACTCAAGTCTAAAGTCTCTGTTACACTACAAATATCTTCCTGCATATTAAAACAGCTTTCTATTTCACCAGTCAATTTTAGAGCTTCTTCAGAATTTACACAGTTCTTTGGAATACAAGGCTCAACTGATTTTTCATTTTCATGCAAGTGTATACCATTATGAATCTCAGATATGGATGCATTCTCATGGCAATATGTGGAGTCCTGTTTTTTGAGTTCCTTCCCAAAGTGTACTAAGTTATTTTCTGTTGGTTGTTGAAAATGTGAGAAGGCAGCCTTCAGTTCATCAACTTTTTCTATGACTGTAGTTTGTTTCAGCAAGTGTAACTGTGTAAATATTTCAGAACAGCTACAGGTATTTTTTTGCATGTCATCTTTAATTGTCCCAATCAAACTCTCTCTCAGATTCAGTACAAGTAGCCAAGCTAGGAGGACATTGGAGGAAGAACCAAAAGTTGAAGGAGAAAGATCTGAAAGGCTGCAAGCTTTTCCTATACATCCATTATGTTCTTTCTGGAGACCAAGCAAAGTTGATTGTAGTTCCTGCAGTAACATGCTAGACATGCAGTTATTCTGAACATCAATTCCCATTTTCTCATTGACAATTGTACAATCAACTTGAACAGCAACTTCAGATTTTTTTCTTTGATACAGATTGGTATCTTGACTATCAGCTTCTGACATCTTTTTATCATTTTCATGGGTTTCATGAAACAAGTGCACTTTACCATCATGATGCAATTCTGACTTTAGTGAATACTTGGCTGCTTCTACTATAGTTGTATGAGCATGAATCAAAGAATCAGCTTGTTTTTCACCTGAATCTTTAGCTGATTTATCCAAAGTTCCTACTTCACAAATAGGCTTTAATAGTTTTTTGGTTAGATTTTTTTCAACCAGATGGTTTTTTTCAGTCACATGCACTTTATTTGCAATAAGTCTTGTTTCTTTACCTATAGAAACATCAGTATTTTCTTTAGGAAAATTACTGCTATTCTCTACGTTACCTTCTTGTTTATTTATAGGGGGTAAGACAGAATTTGGTAACAAGTTTTTCAGCCAACTTTGGACATAGTTTTCAAGTGAATGCTCAACAAGAGGTTGAAAGTCCTCCTGTTTTAGAGCTTCTAAAGTAATGACTCTCTCTGGCATATTTAACTTATTTGCACCTTTACTTAAATTCTTCCTCACCCCCTTTTGCTTTTTCTGTTTCTTTGATGACAATTTTTCCAAAATATTCTTTTCTTCTTCAAATTTAAGATTCTTTGGTACGTCTGGCAATGGCTTTGAAGTCACTGATGAGGTTGGTGTCTGTTCATAAGTATTGCTTGTGAGATGTGTGCCTTCTTTCTCTGTACTCAGTGTATCCTGGTTGTGTAGAGATTCTTTGTTTGAATCAACAGTGATTAGACCATTGTCACTCTTTGCAGAAAAAATGATACTATTTTTTTTGCCTGACTTCAATTTTACTTTGGCCAACTTCTTGTTATTACTTGTCTCTTTATTAGATGATAATCCATTTTTTTCCCCTGAATCCTCTTGATAGAACTCATCTCCAGGACATATCTTATTTTCAGAATTGACAGACCCCTCGTTGCTTTTTACAAAAAAATCCTTTTCTTTTTTATGAAGCATATCAGAAGAATTATCCATAGCCTCTGTTACATAATCCTGTGTGGTTTGGCTTGTGATATGCATTCCCTCACTTTTAAGTATTCCAGAAATGTTTCTATCTTTTTGATTTTCATATGTAACTTGCTCTAGAAAGTTAGAGGATTTTCTCTTCTTCTTTTTGGTGAGGGAAGACGCAGATTCTCTGTCATCAGTGAGATGTGGTGTTGTCACAGATCCAGTCTTGACACTGCTTTGATTCTCACTACCAATATCAGTAGGAAAGAATCCAGATGTTGGATTTATTTTCTCAGTAACAGCTTCTCTACATGGAGGTACCATTATCTTTACCCGGCTATGTTTGAGAGAGGCTGAATTCACAGAATCTTGAGAAATTGGTAATAAATCAGCAGCTTTACATATTGTTTCTTCTTTTGACTGACATAATTCTGAATATCTAATGAAAGAACTCAGTGATCTTTTTATTTGTTTAATATCACACAACTCATGGATGTGATCTGCTGAAACTGGCCTAGCTGCCTGGTGTAATTTTGATGATGGTACGAAACCACTGATGTTAGTTTTGCAGGTTGATACTAAACTATTATAAGTACCTTGTTCTACTACTGATTTCTCTAATATATTCTGTACCAATTCACCCTCGCCAGGCACTTCTGTCTTCCTATTTGTGGCTTCTATCAAATCACTGCTCTTGTGGCTTACTTTAAAAAGCATTTCTTCTTTTATATTATCCGAAGAAAGTTTTAATAAATCATTGTCACTCATCTCACTAAACTTTGGATTAATTACATTTGATTTTTTTCTGCTTGAATGAGCTACCATGCAATATTCAGATTTATTTTCTCCATTCTCTGTTTCCTCACTGTAGGAAAACTGTCCTATTGTCTTCTCCTGAACCTCTTCCTCAGACACCAAAGTGACACTTTCAACTACTGCTTTCTTTTGTCTAACGCGCCTTGGCCCAGGTGTGGGAGGCCTATAGAAACGAGGCCTGATGTCATCCTCAGGTTCATTGCTTACACCTAGGTCTGCAGAACTGTTCTTATGAACATTACAACCAGCAGTTTTTAAATCAGACTCTGATTCTTTGTCTGACCCTTCTGCATTAAATTGCTGTAATGAGTCTCCCTCTTCTTTACTGCAGCTCTTCAAATATGGAGTATCCTTTGGTTTTATGCATTCAGAACCATTAACATTGGATAAGCAGTCCTCCACAGGCATTGCAGAATTGCAGATGATGGTATTTTTGTCATCCGAAAGGCCAGCACGACTTACGGTGGTTGTCCATTTAATAGTTTCTTCCTCTTTAATTTTTAATCTAACTTTCATCTCCACTGTGATACTGCCATCTTGATTAAGGTGAACAGATTTCTCAATGTCATCTTCATACTGTGCCACAGATAAGTCTTCACCAGTAACTGACCGATTTCCTCGTATACAATTATGACCCTCAGGAACATAGGAAGAATCTGAGTTGTTATCATTGCTGGACACTTTATCGGAAGAAAATGAGAATATCTGAGATCTTGAGCTAGAGCCCATTTCAGCTCTCGCTAACAATAGTTACATTCAAAAAATCCAAATTCATTCAGTAGGTGGAAAGCAGAGCAGACAAATACCATGCATAAGGATCCAGATGGTGGGACAGCAGACAGGCAGCAAAGGAAGAGAGAAGGAGAAAAATTAGTACAAAAGAAGCTAATGAAGTGTGCTTATTTTACCAAAGTATTAGAAAGTAAAGAGAAAAACATGGTTAACTTTGTTTATTTTAAGAAACTGTTAGAGAGAAATATAACCAATTTTTGATAAAGAATCAAGCATTTAACTACATTTCCTCTAAATTTTATTTTACAGTAGGTTCTTTCTAATGCCAGAGCTATTGCTCCAAAGCCTGAAATAGTAATAAAAGCTCTTACTTTATGCATAGTTGGGAGCTGAAGTTGCCTTGAACCTTTCAAGGGATTCACAGGCCCTCATTTGTTTTGAGTTCAAGCTACCAACTTTAGTTTTTCTTCATGCCTTAGTGATCATTAATATATCATTTTGTGTTGGTTCTTACAGTTAGTACTAAAATATGTCAGTCAAGGTGAACATCTATCTCCCTGGGCTCAGTCCAACAATCTACAGCATATGAGTGATTACTGCGAGTAGTGTCACTGACATCTGAATAAAGGTTCAGATCCAGTCTCCTGGACTGATCTTCTATAGGGAAATAACCATTGAAGCACTCGAACTTCTTACAAAATCTGAATTTAATTTGTTACATTCTGAGACATATTTTATGCCTTAGTACTGTGGATGATGGTGCAAAACTCAGTAAAGCCGATGAGAAAATTTCCAGGCTCCAATGAATTTCATGTATGCCCCAATATGTGTTTGCATACAAATTAAATACTCTGGAAATATTTTATTACTCTGTAATAACTTGGCTTTTTAAAAGTCTACATCTCATCTCTCTCAAGCAGTTCTCACTGAAGAGGTGAGAGATAAAAGAACATGAGATAAAAATAAAGCTTTGCTGTCTTCCAAGTTCTGCATGTACGAGGGAAATGGTGCGTGTACACCCACACAAAGACATCTACAACTGCTACTGATACCTAAATATGTAGAAGCTGCCATTTAATAGAAAGGTTTAACTTACAGAAAGGTATTATAACACATGTAATATTAACTTATCTATGTTGCCTGAATATAAGCTTTTCTTTTTTCTCTCAAGTGAGTCACAAATGGTCGTATCAAGACTTTCATAGTTAACATATTACTATTATAGATACATGCCTATAATTTCAGGCAGAGTGCCCTGCAAGTTTCCCAGGCATATGTTTTGCCACGAACTGAATCAGAAATAAAAGTTTATAATCTCTCCTCTAATATAGACCAGACCTTATGCTTCCCAAAGTAAAAAATATTGCCTTCTCTGTCTCAGGAAATGGAATTGGAACAAAGTGCGTGAAATTTGATTTTTCAGGCTCTCACATCATCAGTGATGTCTCCGACACAGTATACTTTTGAATTTCTCGGGTTAAAGACAAAAACAGGGTTGGTTTTGATTCTTTCTCTTTCTGTAATTGCTGTTAACTAAGGATTAGAAGATGGAGCTTATCAAGTACTCAGCTACTCACATGTCCTACAATTGCAAGGCTCAGTCTGTCTCAGAGCAAAATTTGGGTAGTATTTTTTTGTTTCTGTAGAACTTTAATTCTCAAAATGTTCTTATTTGTTCTCTCTTGACTCAGTTATACTCTGCAAACAGCTCTCAAGCTATGCAATTCAAAGAAGGCTGAGAAACACTAAAATGAATAGTTTGGTGGGGACGCAATAAACTGCGAGGGATGTGGAAGAAACTCCAAGTAAATGGAAGGAAAGTGTCTTCTCTATTCATGTGCTCCATGAGCACAGTCAAGATTACCATAGAAAGCCTCAGTACAGAAAAAAATTAGTGTTCCTTGGGCTCTCCAGTACAGCATGCAGTTGTATCAGGTACAAGGTATCTCTTGAATTAAACAAGTTTTCCCCTAGACAGTACCTCTGTCCTCCAGGATCCCTTAATTCCCACATGACTAAAGCTCTGGTACTCCAGTATTTTGTTTCCCTCAAGCTCAGGCTATTCAGCTAGCCTGGCTTCTCTCCAACAGCTCTTCATATTCTTGATCATCCTTTAGCCACTTCATACTCTTATTGACCTTGTCAGTGGCACAGCTCCAAAGGGAAAGAACATATTTGTGCATCTTTCCGCAAAGTTATCAAAAAAACATATTTCACAGCCATGAGGCTATAGGAAAGGATGACACTGTTTAGAGAAAAGTAGCTTCAAAAATGTGATGAATTTGCAAGTGGATGGGTGCTATAATGTTTTTTCCTGTTTATGTGGAGCATGAGACCTGGGAAAAGTCCAAGTTATGACAATGATAAGACAAATCTCCACTTGCTTAGTTCTGAAAATGGCACAAAAGTTTTGCTCAAGAAATTCAGTCAGTTAAGAGCCTGAAGTAGCCTTTTACAGCTGTCATTAACTGTGACACCAACAAATTAATAACAATGACAGTTAAGTGCATTAAAATAAAATATAGATTAGCATCCATGTTCTAAATAAGTCTGTTTGAATGAAAAATGTGTACTAGCTGAGCACTTAGCAGAAACTTACATTTTGAAATTAACATTAACACTTTGATCTTTCTCATGCTTATAAAGGAGTCAGAGCAGATATAAACACTTTCAGCTGGCCTTTTTGAATATCCCTGATCCAAGTAAGATTGTCACAGTTTATGTCTTATGCCGAGATAGATAAACCAATTAGTAAAATACAAATTAATTCAAAGAACTTACTATTTTCGCTTTCTGACTTGTCATTTGCTTTTGGGTAGACACGATTTGCAATTCCAAGCAATTTAGCAGGCCGTGAATACACAAGAGAATCATAACTGTTTGGTTTAAAAGGCTCTCTCCCCGCTGCGACTAGAGCTCCAGAGCACAATATTAGGGCCTGAAGATTAGGAACCTGGGGGGGGAGAAAAAAAAAAAAAATCATTAAATTCTGTGCCTTAGTAACCACAAAAAATAATGTAAGAGATTTATCCCTTGAATGCTTTAATATCTTCACTTCTTAGTCTCTACATAGTTTGCAGTAGGCTATTAAATATGTATTGCAGCACAGAATTAATTTTTCAGTTCCTATAAAGCAGTCCCTATCTCTGTGACAGTACATCTTGTTATATAAATATATTAGAAAAAGACTTCAAGAAGCAAGCAGGACCTAAATCAAAATTTTCTTATAATTTAAGTGTTTGCATATGTAATGTTGTTTCATTGCTGCACAGTGACTGTTCATAACCATGAAATAGGTGTATGGATTTGGAAGTAGCTATAGTTATGAACATGTCTGGAGGACGAAAAGGGACATTCACAACACACCACAAGTGCTTGACCTGTACTGCCACAGAGAAGTAGGATAGAAGCACAGAACAGTATACATTGGAAAAGATCTCTGGAGGTCCTGTAGCCTAACCCTCTGCTCAAAGTGGATCTGACTGAATCAAGATGCTCAGAGCCTTGTCTAACAGTTTTGAATTTATACTCCAAAATGTTTTGAAAGATAAGGCTTACAAACGGCACTTCCCACCCAAAAGCAGCACGGACTGGTGTCCAGCCACAGCTGGCAGTGCTAGAGCTGGTGCACTGGAGGCCTCTGGCCAGGGCTGGCGATGGGGAG